>NC_064641.1:419693540-419997540 GCF_023864345.2 Schistocerca serialis cubense | reverse complement strand
TTGAACCTACTGTAAACAAATATAGCAGCCCACACCTCAATTGTTTCAATGTCTTCCTTTAATATGATCTTGTGTGGATCCCAAACACTTGATCTGTATTCAACAATAGTTAATACTAGCACCTATACGTGATCTCGTTTACAGATGAACCACAGTTCCCCAAAATTCTCCCAATAAACTGAAGTCAACCACTCATTTTCCATACCACAATATTCACAAGCATGATTCATTTCATATCGCTTTACAACATTACACACAGATATTTAAATGAAATGACTGTGCCAAACAGGACACTACTAATGCTTTATTTGAACATTGTGGATTTGTTTTTCCTTTTTCCTTTCACCTATATTAACTTAATTTTTTCTAAATGTAGAGCTACTCGCCATTAATCACACCAACTGTAAATTATGTATACGTCATATCCTCCTACAGTCAGGGAGAGACTACATCTTCCCTTACACCACAGTGTCATCAGCAAACAGCTGCAGATTGCTGCCTACCCGGTTCGCCAAATCATTTATGTGCGTAGAGAATAGTAGTAGTTGTATCATACTTCTCTGGGGTGCTTCAGATGATTCCCTTGTCTCAGATGAACACTCATCAATGACAAGGATAGTGTACTGGGTTTTGTTTCTTAAGAGGTATTTGAGCCACTCGAATGTCTGGAAACCTGTCCTGTAAGCTTGTTCCTTTATTAACAGTCTGCAGTGGGGTCTGCTTCAAATGATTTTCAGATATCTAGAAATATGGAATGTGCATCTAGTCCTTCATCCATAATTTTCAGTATGTCATGTGAGATAAGGGCAAGCTGAGTTTTGCATGTGCGATGCATTCTAAAACCATACTGATTCATGGACAGTAGCTTTTTGGTCTCAAGGAAATTTATTAGTATTCAAACTGAAATTATATTCAAGAATTCTGCAGCAAACCAATGTTGAGGATATTCATCTGTAACTTTGCAGATCCATTCTGTTACTCTTCTTACATACAGGATCCATCTGTGCTTTCTCCCAGTCACTCGGGATTTTGTATTTTGTGCAGACTGATAGGTATGGAACAAATTCAAGTTCAGTAAAGGCTCAGTGCTGTAGAGTACTATTTGTAAAACTGAATTGGGATGTCATCTGGAACTGACAACTTCCTTGTTTTCAACTCTTTCAGTTATGTCTCTAGCCCATGGATGCTTTGTGCTATGTCATCCATATGGGACTCTGTGCTATGGTCGAACGATGATACGTTTGAACGATTCTCCTGTGTGAACCGTTTATTAAGCACAAAATTTAAAACTTCAGTTTTCCTTCTGCATCAGACTGGTCAACAAGTGACTGGAAGGAAGTGTTCGACCTGCCTATTGATTTTACATAGGGCCAGAATTTTCTTGGGTTCTTGGCCAGGTCTATTGCTGAGCTATGACAGTGGTAGCTGTAGTACACTTTGCACATAAATCTTTTTACAGGTGCGCAAATCTCTACTAACCTTTTACTGTTGTCATTGCACATTCTCTTTTGAACCAAGAGTGTGACAGCCTTTGCTTTCTCAGCATTTTCTGAATTTAATTGTTAAATCATGGTGGGTCTTTTCCATCTTGAACCCATTTACTAAGCACATACTTCTCCATATTATGATTTACAGTCTGTTCCAGCTTTGCTCATAATTCATCTGTGTCCATCATACTGGAACTAAATGGTGTCAGTTCATTGTCTAAATGAAATCCTGACAAGTGCTCATCTCTAATTGTTGATTCCACTATGTTGTTATATGTCACTTTAACTAGGTTGGATTACTGATCAGTTAAAGGTTTAATGTATGGTATCACTCTCTGTACTACTGCAGAAAGGTAATAAATAACAAACCTTGGAATTCACAATTAGAATTGACCTATATATGTCAATTGTAGTCACTGATTCATAGGTTTGTTATTGTTCAGTTTAGTATAGAGAACACCACCAAGATATAGAAATGCTGACAGAAAAAACTGCAGACAAATATTGCAACTATAATATATCTTAGAATCAGCAAGTAGAATCCACATATATATCTCAAATCTACATGTTGATCACAAGATTCTTTATTTTTCACGATAGTTCAGGCAGTAGGTCCACAAATGAGAATCCTAAGAAAAAATTGGTGCACACAGCACCTACAAAAATGTGAGAAGCAACAAACCTTGCAATCAGTAACTAGAATTGACTTATATAGATCAGTTCTAATGGTTGATTCTGAGGCTTGTTGTTTTTTGCATTTTTCAGTAGGTCTGGGTAAGTTCTTTCTTTTTGGATTTTAAAGTTTGGTATCACTATTTGTAGTTAAGCTATGTAGGTAAATTCTAACTGTCAGTTCCACGTTCAGTGTCCCCTGCCCCTCCCCTCACATTTGATTTTTTTATTGGGTGTTAATCAGTATGTCATTAAGGATTTAAATTTTTCATATTGCTCTCTGTGCTACTGCAAAAACATGATTAATAAGAAATGCTGGAATTGACAACTACACTTGACCTACATAGCCTGAGTACAGAGGCCAGAATAATGATGCTGATGATGATGATGATGATGATGATGATAAAAAAATACACACTTAAAGAAAAACATGAACTGTGGAATGGAGAACTAGAATTGATCTATACAGCTGTCCTCTTAGGTTCTTGCTTAACCTCACACACTGTAATCGTGTCACATTGGGAAAAAATAGCCAAATATTTGTGAGAACCACATTTATTAAAAATGATAGCTGATCATTTCACTTGCATCAATGTAGTTTGTGCTCTCAGGTTCATGGCTAACATACACTCCAGCAACTGTGCCACATTTGGAAATAAATGGCCAAATATTTATGAGAACCAAGATGATAAATACTATTGCTACTTGATTCACTCACAGTAATTTAAGCTGTGCTCTTAGGTTCCTGCCTTACCACAACTTTGAAAATCGCACCATATTTGGAATAAACAGCGTAGTTTACATCAGTTACTAAGACAAATGCAGGAATATTTGATAACAGGCCACTTACATCCATAGCATTTTAAACTCGTGCCGTCAAACAGGACACTATAATTGACCCATATTGTGTATATAGCTTAAAAAACTGGGGATAGTAATATTTTAACAAAATATTTGAGAGAAAATACCACAGTCAGTCATTCATGGCTTAAAAAGCTGCTGCAAGTTTAAAAGTAATTGCTATTGTAACTTTCTTTAAATGATTCCTCTGTTGGTTTCTTTAATTTGTGGCAGATGTATGCACACAGAGTTGCTATAGTTATGAACACAATTTACATTTTGTAGATGCGCCGACACTATGAAATTACAACACTTGGAGTGACAGTGTGGCATATACAAGAGTATGAGCACTCAGAGTTGCCCCGGTCATCACTTGGTCAATTTCACATGGGTGACAGTTATGTCATTAGATGGCAGTATTCCATTACAGTAACAGGTATGTATCAGATAATGAAGCAATTGTGCTGAAACTATTTATGTTCTTTACCTTTGATACTGTGTTCATTGTCCCATTTTTGCCAATACATTCTTTATTTTTATTCCTCCTTCTTCTTTCCAGAACAGAATTAAATTGTACTTCATGACATGTGAATTATATTGATATTAACATAAAAAAATACCTAAGGCTTCCTCTGTTACTGCTCCCCCACCTACTCCCTATCATCACGCCTTATTTGTTGTATCTTTCTTTTATATCTACAACCATACTCTCCAATCTAGTGTGAAATGCAGGACAGAGGGTACTTCCCATTGTACCACACATTAAGTTTGCCTTACGTTCCATTCACTTGTGGTAGATGCAGGTAGCTGTACCATTACACTGTAAAATATAGTTTGAAAATTGAGCCATTGATGGATACATGGTGGTCTATTGAAATGCAAAGTGTAATGAGATTGTTCCATGTAATGAAAATATATTCAGCTGCAATTTATCACTAACTTGTAAAAGCTTATGGGGTGAATGTAATACCATGAAAACAAGTATGGTTTTTGTGCCAGAAATTTGATAAAGGCAGAACAGATGTGTAAAATGAGCAAAGATCAGGACTGACAAGCACATCCACCTCAGCTGGCAAGAGACTGATTAAAGCCAGATTGTTGCATTTGTAAGAGGCAGATTTCACATGAACTCAAAATCTCCTTTTGATGAGTAGTGCGTATAATACAGAACACAGCGGAGTAGCAGAAAACATGTTCTCACTGGGCTTTGTGACAGCTCTCAGACAAGAATAAAGTGAAGGGACTGTGTTTTCTGTCCAGCACATAATTTGATATCAGGTAGAGGGTGCTTCATTTTCTGCACTGTATTGTCACAAGGAATGAAAATGTGTGTGCGTCAACATTTTGGAGATCTAATAAGTTCAAACCCAGAGAAATTGCAAAGAAATTTGTGGCCAGTCTTTAGGGACACACACATGGTACAGCTGGTTGATTTCCTCAGCAAAGGAGAGACAGTAGGTGTTGCCAATTATTGTGATGTACTGGAATGGCTGCAGAAGACAGCTCAGAAACAATGACTGGGATGCTTTCGAAAGGTGTCAAGTTGTTGGCTGACAATACCCAACCACATATGGCCTGCATTACCTGTGATTTGGTCTAACGTTTCCTATGAACTATATCTTCTCATTCACATTTCATTCAGTCCATATCTGGGATGCTTTCGAAAGGTGTCAAGTTGTTGGCTGACAATACCCAACCACATATGGCCTGCATTACCTGTGATTTGGTCTAACGTTTCCTATGAACTATATCTTCTCGTTCACATTTCATTCAGTCCATATCTTGCACCAAGTGATCTGTATCTCTTCAGAATGTTAAGGAACCACCTGGCCAGTTGCCACCTTAGAACCAATTATGACTTTCAGGAGGCTGTTGTTAAAAGACACCTAGTGCTGGACTTTTAATATTGGTTTCAATACACTGTTTAACTATGGAACAAATATTGGACAACTGTGCTGACCTTGTGCCTACGAAATATGTGTACTTACCTTAGTAGCCTATTGTGTCTGTCTGATTTTTTGTGGATAAGCTCTTTCTCACAGAGGACATGTTACTTACTTTTTGAAGCACCCTTGTATTTACCATTTGTTGAGGCAATAATTAAACAGTAAAGTTTAAAATGGCAGTAATCTGGTTTGTAATTGATTCCAAGGAGTAAATATCAATGTTGTTTCTATTTTGTATATGTTTTCTGCGAGATACCATTTTACTAATGGTAATTATGTTCACAATTGAATATATCTGTTCTTAAGCATAAGCTCAAACCAGTATCCTTATGTGTTATTTCATAGGAAGAGAGCTCAGTGGCCAGCCCTCTCGTCACTCAGTTGCTGGCAGAGATAGGTGTGCTTATTTCTGTTGGCAAGGACAAGATGCATCACTGAATGAACAGGGTGCTGCTGCTCTTCTAACTGTGGAGCTAGATCATGAACGTGGTCCACAAGTTCGTGTGGTACAAGGCTATGAACCACCTGCATTCCTGGCACTTTTCCAAGGCAGCATGGTCACTCACATTGGAAGAAGAGGAGATATGGATTTTCAAGGTATTAAAACCTGAGCAGGTTTGCTGTAACTGATGTTTAATACTGTTTTAAAAAATGACTGTGTGCTATAATATAGCAAGTAGTCATATGTCTATTTCCTTTTTAACTTGTGTGCTGTTCTGTTGTGTGTTACTTTTGTAAGCAGCTCTCAACTATGGCATGGCAAATTCTTCATTATTTGGATCTGGGGAGGCAGTTTATCTTTGAAGCAAACTTAATTTTGAGTCTTTCCTTTTAGGCACAGTTAATTATTAATTTTTCTCCCATTGTATATTTATTGTAACAGGAAATAAGTAGAATGTTTTTATTGGATTAAATTGAATCAGTAACTTTCCTTTCTGTACATATGTATTATTATAGATACTAAGAGATATTTACCATTATAGAAAGTACTGTATATCTCCGAATCCAAGACGAGGTTTTTTCCTGAAATTTTATCCCCAGAAGTAGGGGATCATCTTTCTTTCACTGCATATGATGTGTAAGGTTTCTTTCCTTTCTTTACCAAATAGAATCTCAAGCTTCCATGAAGCTGTAACTCACTCTCAACTGTGCCTACCACTTTAACCTAGAACATATGCATGCCCTCTGAGGGTGGTTGTACAATAGCAAGAAGTGTTTGTTGCCTCAATTTTTTCCATATTAACAGAATCTTACGTTGGTTCTTGGTAGAACAACATTATAATAAATGAAAAGCACCAGTTTGCTTTTGTTGTACAATATTACTTTTATTGTTAATCAGTTTTCGCTTACAAGGCCATCTTCAGACATTTACTGAGTATTATCACCAAAGAAGTTAAATGTTAGCAGACAACATTGGAAGAGAAGTAACACATCTAGACTGAAGTAGAAACATACAGTAAGTATGTAGCTCAGTCTGTAGAGCACTTGCCCGCAAAAGGCAAAGGTCCCGAGTTCGAGTCTCGGTCTGGCACACAGTTTTAATCTGCCAGGAAGTTTCAGTAAGTAACATTTTTGCAATGAAATAGTAAAAACTGAACAGTACATAAATAACAATGTAGTTGACAGGAAAACCTTTAGCACAAAATAGGAATAGCATGCCTGCATAACAGTTTCTGTTAATAAATAAAACTAATAAAATAAGATAAAATTAGTACTAGACAAGGTTGCGAGTATAGGGTTTCCTACTATGTCAGGAACATGACAGCCCAGTGTGTTTTTAATAGCAAAGACAAGATCCAGTTATTAGCCAACAGTGGGGTATACAAAATCACCTGTTCTGATTGTGCCAAATTTACATTGGTCAGTCAGGCAGAGACATATCAACTAGGCTGGCTGGACATAAACGCAGCTGGAGGTTGCAGAATTCAGACTCTGCACTTGCTGAGCGTGTACTGAGTGAGGGTCACAACTACCAGCCAGTGTCCCATGTACTTCACTTAGCAAACAAAGGCCGTAAACTCAACCTGCTGGAAGCCCTGGAAATTAACAAACATCTTGCTCACAGTCCAGATCTCATCCTAAATGACCAGACACAACTCAACACTTCCCCACTCCTAAACTTCATATAATCATCTTTGTTGTTCATTACTTCCCACACTCTCTCCGCCTACGTATTCCCATTTTCGTGTATTCATTAAGTTGTTTTATTTGTTGCAGTTGTCTTTGTATTCCACATAGGCTGTAGTTTCAATAGTTAAGGGTTTCCTTTTAACTTGTACTTGTATTACTGTCCATGTTTAACTCCCCTTGTAGTTGTCTCATCAAATACTGTTCATATTTTACTTTGCTCATTTATTTAATGAAAACTGGTACACAGCCACTGCTTTGATTATAATGTTAATGTTAAAATGCAGTACCACCACACTCTCAAACTGTAGGTTTCCTCAAACACCTCCATTTTCCTGCATTTATTAATTTCTGTTTAACTTATTGATATTGCTTAAGTTCCTTATGTATTCTGTATTTACATTGACAACTGTCTCTTCTTTTTTAATTGGTTGTGTATCACTCTCCATGTTTCATATCTCTTGATGCAGCCTTGTCTAGTACTAATTTTATCTTATTTTATTAGTTTTGTTTATTAATAGAAACTGTTATGTAGGCATGCTATTCCTATTTTGTGCTATAGGTTTTCCTGTCAACTCTATTGTTATTTATGTACTGTTCAGTTTTTACTATTTCATTGCAAAGATGTTACTTACTGTATGTTTCTACTTCAGTCTAGATGTGTTACTTCTCTTCCAATGTTGTCTGCTAACATTTAACTTCTTTGGTGATAATACTCAGTAAATGTCTGAAGATGGCCTTGTAAGCCGAAAACCGGTTAGCAATAAAAGTAATATTGTAGAACAAAAGCAAACTGGTGCTTTTCAATTTTTTTTATCAGTTGCCATTTGAATTCAGAGATCCCACTTCTAAGTTGTGTAGAAAGTGAGTAATGGATGTAGTGTGGACCAACATGGTTCCACATTAGTTTTTTTTACAGGATGCAGGTCTTATTGTGATGCAAATTTCAAAATAATGATTATTTGACATGCAGAAGCAACAAACAATTCTGCAGCTTCCAAGAGATGTGGAGCTGCAGAAGCCAGTGTTTTGGGGTGATGAAAGGACAAAGGATATCAAAAAAATACAAAGTCAACTAAGAAAACATCCAGTGGCCTGCAGAGTGGATGTTTCAAAAATATTGAAATGGAAGTAGTTGGATTTGTACATGAGGAATGTAAAGAATAAATAGCAGTTTCCCACGATGTCATATGAAATAAAGCATGTGAATCAGCATGGGAACATGGTGTCCAATTTAAAGCAAGCTCTGGATGGCGTACAAGGACGATGTGATGAAATGGACTTAATGCTGTGACATTCCTTGCTCAGTGTTTTCCAGCATTGTCTATGGAGAAATTGGTAGAGTATCAGTGACACATTGTAAAACTGAGACAGGAACATACTTCCATCTTAGGGAAAATCAGAAACTCTGACAAGACTCCTGTTTACTTCGACACTCCATCCAGCACAACAGTTGAAGAGAAAGGTGTGAAAAGTGTATTTATTCACACTGCAGGCAATGAGAAATTTCAAATCATTACAATGTTGTGTGTACCTGCTGATGGAACAGAATGTGACCCTAGATCTTCCTCAGTCATAAAACTATGCCAAAGCTGCCACCGGGTGTTATATTTCGTTGCAACAGAAAAAGATGAATAACCTATGACTTTATTATAGTTTGGCTCCGCACAATCTGAAGCAGGAAGCCAGGTGCTCTTGTAAAGAATCATGGGAGGTCGATCCTTGATGCTTTCAAGGGGCATCTGACACCAGAAGTGAATGCAGAAATCTTGAAATTAAACACAGATTTTGTTGTCATTCCAGGAGATGTGTCTTTGCAACAACTAGTGTTAGATGTGGTGGTGAACAAGTCATTTAAAGCCCATGCAGCAGCTGTACAGCAATTGGTTACTTTAAGGTGGACAAGGTTACTTTAAGGTGGACAAACCCTAACCTTTACAAGGAAACTGATGAAGACTTCAGTATGTCTAATTGCAGAATGGATCCAGACTGCTTGGACACAGACATCCGGAGCATCAGTTGTGAACAGCTTTAAGAAGTGCTGTGTAAAAAATGAATTAGATAAGAAAGAATATGATCTACTATGAGAAGCAATGCAAGATAACCATGACAGTGGCAGTGACACTGCAGATTCTGTTGACCATTCCAGTGAGGAGGACTATGTGTATCTGTATCTGACCAAGGGAGGTCTTTATCTGATTTTATTTTCTGTTTACTGGTACTTTTAATGTCTCCTTCATTTACTAATTATAAGGTAACTATTTGCAAGTTTTCAAAATAAACCTGATATGTGTATACATGGTTTTCTATAATCCCTGTTAAACCTTTTTTTTTGTTGGGGGGGGGGGGGGGCTGTGTGTTGTCAACTTGTATTTGTACCTGTCTTGAATTTGGAGATATACAGTAAGTGGTACAATTTACATTTAACCCCCCCCCCCCCCCCCCCCCCCCCTCTGAATGGGATTTTTCACAGTGATGCAGTGCTCTGCTTCATGCTCACTTACAGATTTCATAGGGTGTAAATGACTATAAAACTTCCTAGCAGAATAAAACTGTGTGCCGGACTGACAAGGGGAGGCCGCCAATTGTGAAATTCAGATTCGATTCATACGGCGCATAATAAAAGCTCATGGCCAGAGGTGTAATGTGGCAAAGCACCAAGATGCACTTCTCCGCCGTTGTCGAGAAAATCGACAGTTAAAATAAATCGTTGCGGTGAAATGCCCTCTACGGTTAATAATTTTATACAGCGTCGTGGCGTAGCGGTAAGCGCTCGGGTTTGTAATCGGAAGGTCGCTGGATCGAATCTCACGCCTTGCAACTTTTTTTTTTATTATTAGTCTTTTGTAATTCAAATATTAGCAGGCAACTACGCTTTTATGTGGCGGCTCGTTTCGGCCCATTCAACATCTGTCCTTAAAGTGTAACGAGCGAGTAACGGAGCTTATATTTCATACCTGCCACAGCAAATTTGTGTTCATGGGGTCTCTATTCTAATTCGAACGTTTGACTTACACTATACGTATTTGTTTCGGAATATCGTTTCTATGTCTTCCGTTAACTATACGTGGTAAACATTATGAAGACAATTAATAACATTTGTGAAATACAACTTTGTTTGTGGAAAACATAATGATGTTCGAAGTCGCCAGTTTTTCCACGACAAACGACTGTTAACAACTTATTATATGCATAATTGTTGCAACTGATTGCCGGGAATTTTTTATATATATAATGTGTGTGTGTGTGTGTGTGTGTGTGTGTGTGTGTGTGTGTGTGTGTGTGTGGACACATTGGAATAACAACAAAAAAAAAAAATTGCATGGGGCGAGATTCGATCCGGCGACCTTCGGATTACGAACCCGAGCGCTTACCGCTGCGCCACGACGCTGTCGATAATTATTAATCGTTGAGAGTATTTTACAGGAACGGTTTATTTTAACTGTCGATTTTCTCGACAACGGCTGAGAAGTGCATCTTGGTGCTTTGCCACATTACACCTCTGGCCATGAGCTTTTATCATGCTCAGTATGAATTGAATCTGAATTTCACAATTGGCGGCCTCCCCTTGTGAGACTCAAACTTGGAACCTTTGCCTTTCGCAGGCAAGTAGAGCACTAGCCCACAAAAGGTAAAGGTCCCGAGTTCGAGTCTTGGTCCGGCACACAGTTTTAATCTGCCAGGAAGTTTCATATCAGCGCATACTCAACTGCAGAGTGAAAATCTCATTCTAAATGAAAATATATTTGGCAGTACCTAATTATTTGAAAATAAAATTGCTTGCTACTTTCAGTTACAGTGTGTGACTGGCACAATTATGGTACTTACATTTGTGCTTACCTCTTTAGGCCCTTGGCGCCTATTTGTATGTCGAGGGGAACTTGCACAGGAGGCAGTGCTAGTGGAAGTGACTTGCAGTATTCGTCAGTTGAGAAATCGTGGCTGCTTTGTTTTGCTGAACACCTCTACTGGTGCCATACATGTTTGGTATGGCAAGAAATCTCCAACTCATGCTAGAAAGGTATGTGTGTCTCTCTTTACACTGCTGACAAACATACAGAATTAAATTCATGTAGATAAATTTACTCTGCTGTTTTAAGCAGCGGCAGTGCCAAAACAGTGAGCAGCAATTACTATTTTTTACTAAATGATCATTCAGTGTCAACAGCTTCTTATTAATGTATCTGTCAAAACTGTCAGTTTCTTGATTGCCTCCTCTCTCTCCCAAGAATGAAACAGCAGTATGTAAATTTCATTTCAGTTTCATCTGTTGATCAGATTACTCTGTTTCTCATTGTATGTTGCTCTTGTGTAATGAATTTAAGTAAACCTCCTGTGTTAGCAGACAGATCTTTAGTCTAGTACTGCAGTCAGTCACAGATGTGATGGACTGGTGATGTAGTATGCTAAGTGTACAGCTATTTGTTTTCATGTCCCGAAATAATGTGTTAGTTTGTCTCTGCCATTCAAAAGTGACAATATTAACAATAAAAAAAAGTTCCAAGCTTATTACACTTGAATTTTATTATCTTTATAACAGCTGCTGCTGTTTTAAGTATTTTGTGATGATATTACAGGGAAGTACAAAAAGTGTATTTCAGCGAGTGCAGTTTATTCCAAATCCACATGTTTTGTGAGTGTCTGCTTTGTTAGAAATATGAGTTCCTGCTGTACCTGTCTTTCTTCCACTCACTTAGTGGTCTTGTTGATTTGTTGCTGTGTTTCCTTCCTTTTATTATCTTCCAAACTGTTTCCTTCCTTTATTTTTCTTGTTGAACCCAAAGAACCAATTCATTTTTAGTCTTTTTGTAAATTACTGTACTAGCTACATCTTTGTCTGCTTTGTAGGTAGCAAAATCAGCAGCTGAAAGGATTCAGGACAGAAGACCACCAGAAATTGGTTTCAAAGCCAGTGCAAACTTAGTTATTTATGAACAACAAGAGGGTGCTGAGAACAAAGAATTCTTCAAAGGTGTGTGTCTCACAGTACTGCTTGCTATTGAAGATTTTCAAAAGTATGGTAGGTGTTATACCTACTGAAATAACTAGCTTGTGGCAAATATGACTTTCTTTGCAAAGCAGAAACAGAAGAAAGAGAGTAACATGCTGTAAGAACACACAGTTCACTTTACCAGAACAGACAAACATGTACAAGTCCAGTGCCAGTGACCTCATATTGTCTGGTTTAGTTGTCAACGTGAAAATATTTTAATAGCAGCACGTTAATTGTTAATAGAATTTACATTGGTACTGTTAATTTTGTCAGTCACTGTTTTCATGAAACTAAAATATCATCGTTTGAAAATATAAGAGTCACCTTTCCAGCTTTTTACGAAAAATTATGGAAGAAAAGCATCTTTCGTAAAATTCCTTGTAGTACATAATTCATAATTTTTCAGAAAACATTTTTCCTCTTCTGAAGTTTTTATCTCAAAAATGTAATTTTTTAAGAATTTGGCCACATCTTGTGGTGATGAAAATCACTGTTCATAAATCCCCCCTGCGGGTCCGGGGATTAGAATAGGCCCGCGGTATTCCTGCCTGTCGTAAGAGGCGACTAAAAGGAGTCCATCCCCCTCACGGGGGTAGTTAGCGCCTGCGTCCGGAGACGGACGGTTCCACGACCTATCATCGTGGTCCTTTTGGTTTTTTCACTTCTCGTTTCTTCCTTCCTTTTGTTGGTTCCTTTCTTTGCTCTTCTCCACCTCACTGTCTTCCTTACTCTTTCCCTTGCCTTCTCCTTGCCTTCTCATTGCCTTTTTCTCCTTGCCTTCTCATTGCCTTTTTCTCCTTGCCTTCTCATTGCCTTTTTCTCCTTGCCTTCTCATTGCCTTTTTCTCCTTGCCTTCTCATTGCCTTCTTCTCCTTGCATTCTCATTGCCTTCTTCCCCTTGCTTTCTCATTGCCTTCTTCTAAACCTTGCCTTCTCTGGTCTCCGCCTCGGCGTTTGAGACAGTCTGTCCTCTTTCTACCTCTCTCTCTTCTTTTTCCTCTTCTTCCTTCCTCCCTGTGCGTGCTTGAAGGCCGACCCATGCGTTCGCACGCGTAGCCGGTGACGGGGTAACGCGTAAGTCCCCGCCCTGGGTAGACATGTAAGGCACGCGCGTACCCCCTGGTAAAGGCCAGGCCCGGGGAGGGGTGATTGCCTGAGCTGATACCTTCTGACCATGCCGATTGGTCCCTCCGTCTGTTTCTCGGGAGGTGTGACCTGAGGTGTAAACATTCACCTAAGGCGGGAGTGCCCTCTGAGAGGGTCCCCACAAGGAAGGAGCGCGCCATCGGAGACGCTGGCAATCATGGGGGATTCCTCCGCAATGGATTCTACTCCATCTCTTTCGACTTCGACCCAAAAACGGAAACGTGACCAGCCAACAGTGACAAAAGTACTACCGCCTGCCCCACAGTTCCTCGTAGTTTCTCGATCTGAGGACGGAAAGGATTTTTCCTCTGTCAACCCTTTCGTTATTCAGAAGGGCGTAGATGCCATAGCCGGATCTGTCAAATCCTGTACCAGGTTGCGTAACGGCACCTTATTACTAGAAACTGAGAGTGCCTTTCAGGCACAAAAACTGCTTCGGGCCACCCTCCTGTACACGTTCCCTGTTCGGGTGGAGGCTCACTGAACTTTGAATTCGTCTCGTGGTGTGGTCTATACTGGCTCCCTCGACGGATTGACTGACGAGGAGCTTCAATCATTCCTCGCTGAGCAGGGCGTGACGGCTGTCCATAGGGTCATGAAAAAGGTCAACAATGACCTTGTACTGACCCGGACAATTTTCTTGACCTTCGATAGTGTTAAGCTGCCATCGCGCATCAAGGCGGGCTACGAGGTTATTTCTGTTCGCCCCTATATCCCGACACCTACGCGCTGCTACCAGTGTCAGCGTTTCAATCACACTCGACAGTCTTGTTCCAATGCGGCTAAATGTGTCACCTGTGGCAGGGATGCCCATGAGGGTGACTGTCCACCTCCGTCTCCTCGTTGTGTGAACTGTCAGGGTGACCATGCCGCATCCTCCCACGACTGTCCTGTCTATAAGGAAGAACGCTGTATCCAGGAAATTCGGGTCAAAGAGAAAGTGTCCACCTCGGCTGCTCACAAGCTATTGGCTAGTAGGAAGCCCACGCTGCTCCCAGCGGGGAAATACAGTACTGTCCTCGCCTCTCCTCGGACTACCCGGGAGGTAGCAACCCAGACATGCGATCTGACCTTCAGCACCACGGTCGTCCGTTCGGCCAGTGCTAAGATCGCGCGGTCGACGTCTCCTCTTCCTCCCATCACCCCACAGACACGAGCACCTTCCTCAGCTTCTGCTAAGACGAAGACACCGAAGTCAGATGCACGGGCCTTCAAGAAGGAACCATCCCGTGCAGACTTCCTCCGTACCTCGACCTCCCAGCCTTCGACCGGTACTTCCACTACACGTCCTTCCAAAAAGGCGCATAGGAAGCACAGTTCTCCTTCCCCGCCACGGCGCATTTCTTCTCTTGCGCCACCCAGCGGCTGCCGCCCCAGGCCGTCATCCGTTTCGCCTGGCCGCACCGCTGGTCACCGTACATCTGGCCGTTCACTGGCGGAGGAAGCTCCCCCTCCCGGCCATCCTCCCGAGATGGCCGATGACCCTATAGACCCAATGGACGATGACTGTCCGCCTACTGATAGCGGCGGCAGTGCTCGCTCGAAGCCAGGCCCTAAGCGGCCTTCGAGGTGACCACTTCTCTCATCTTTCTTTTCTTACGATGGCACTTATTCACTGGAATATTCGCAGCGTTCGCTCCAACCGAGAGGACTTGAAGTTGCTGCTCCGCTTGCACCGTCCGCTTGTCGTAGCCCTCCAGGAAACGAAGCTACGCCCATGCGATCAAATTGCCTTGGTACACTACACCTCTGTGCGTTTTGACCTACCCCCTGTGGTAGGTATCCCAGCTCATGGAGGGGTTATGTTGCTGGTCCGGGATGATATTTACTACGATCCCATCACGTTGCACACCGGCCTGCAGGCAGTTGCCATCCGCATTACTCTCCCCACTTTTACGTTTTCCTTTTGTACCGTTTACACTCCATCGTCGTCTGCCGTTACCAGGGCAGACGTGATGCAACTTATTGCTCAGCTACCTGCACCATTTTTGTTAACTGGAGACTTCAATGCCCACCATCCCCTTTGGGGCTCTCCAGCATCCTGCCCGAGGGGCTCCTTGTTAGCAGACCTTTTCAACCAGCTCGATCTTGTCTGCCTCAATACTGGCGCCCCTAGTTTTCTTTCGGACACATCTCACACCTATTCCCATTTAGACCTCTCTATATGTACTCCCCAACTTGCACGCTGGTTTGAGTGGTATGCACTTTCTGATACATATTCGAGCGACCACTTCCCGTGTGTTATCCATCTCCTGCAGCATACCCCCTCTCCGTGCTTCTCTAATTGGACCATCTCCAAGGCAGACTGGGGGCTCTTCTCTTCCAGGGCGACCTTTCAGGATCAAACCTTTACAAGCTGCGATCGTCAGGTCGCACACCTCACGGAAGTCATTCTCGCTGCTGCTGAATATTCCATCCCTCACCCTCCTTCTTCTCCACGTCGCGTACCGGTCCCCTGGTGGACCGCAGCATGTAGAGACGCTTTACGTGCTCGTCGACGTGCTTTACGCACTTTTAAACGCCACCCTACAGTGGCGAATTGTATCAATTATAAACGATTACGTGCTCAGTGTCGTCGTATTATCAAAGAAAGCAAGAAAGCCAGCTGGGCTGCTTTCACAAGCACCTTCAACAGTTTTACTCCTTCTTCTGTTGTCTGGGGTAGCCTGCGCCGGCTATCTGGCACTAAGGTCCACTCACCAGTTTCTGGCTTGAAGGTCGCGAATGATGTCCTTGTGGCCCCTGAGGCTGTCTCCAATGCCTTCGGCCGCTTTTTCGCAGAGGTTTCGAGCTCCGCTCATTACCACCCTGCCTTCCTCCCCCGCAAACAGGCAGAGGAGGCTAGGCCACCTAACTTCCGCTCCTCGAATTGTGAAAGTTATAATGCCCCATTCACCATGCGGGAACTCGAAAACGCACTTGGCCGATCATGGTCCTCTGCTCCAGGGCCAGATTCTATTCATATTCAGATGCTGAAGAACCTTTCTCCTGCGGGTAAAGGTTTTCTTCTTCGTACATACAATCGCATCTGGATTGAGGGACATGTTCCCGCATGCTGGCGCGAGTCTATTGTTGTCCCGATTCCTAAGCCGGGGAAGGACAAGCACTTGCCTTCCAGTTATCGACCTATCTCGCTTACCAGCTGTGTCTGTAAAGTGATGGAGCGAATGGTTAACTCTCGATTGGTTTGGCTGCTCGAGTCTCGACGCCTACTTACCAATGTACAATGTGGATTTCGTAGGCGCCGCTCTGCTGTTGACCATCTGGTTACCTTGTCGACCTTCATTACGAATAACTTCTTGCGGAAGCGCCCGACCGCGGCTGTGTTCTTTGATTTGGAGAAGGCTTACGACACCTGTTGGAAGGCGGGCATTCTCCGCACCATGCATACATGGGGCCTTCGCGGTCGCCTCCCTCTTTTTATTCGTTCCTTTTTAATGGATCGACAGTTCAGGGTACGTGTGGGTTCTGTCCTGTCCGACACCTTTCGCCAGGAGAATGGGGTGCCACAGGGCTCAGTTTTGAGCGTCGCTCTCTTCACCATCGCGATCAATCCAATAATGGATTGCCTCCCAGCTGATGTATCAGGCTCCCTTTTCGTGGACGATTTTACCATCTATTGCAGCGCGCAGTGTACACGTGTCCTGGAGCGCTGTCTTCAGCGTTCTCTTGACCGTCTTTACTCCTGGAGTGTCGCCAATGGCTTCCGTTTTCTGCCGAGAAGACGGTCTGTATTAACTTCTGGCGATACAAAGAGTTTCTCCCACCGTCCTTACGACTCGGTCCCGTTGCTCTCCCAATCGTGGAGACAACCAAATTTTTAGGCCTTACATTTGACAGGAAACTTAGCTGGTCTCCACATGTGTCATATTTGGCCGCCCGTTGTACCCGTTCTTTAAATGTCCTCCGTGTTCTCAGTGGTCTGTCGTGGGGAGCGGATCGAACCGTCCTACTTCGTCTATATCGGTCGATCGTCCGCTCCAAGCTGGATTATGGGAGCTTCGTATACTCCTCTGCACGGCCATCCATCTTACGCCGCCTCAACTCCATACAACATCGGGGTTTACGACTTGCGATCGGAGCATTTTATACCAGTCCCGTAGAGAGTCTTCATGCTGACGCTGGCGAATTGCCACTCACCTACCGGCGCGATATACTGCTTTGTCGGTATGCCTGTCGGCTACTGTCAATGCCCGACCATCCGTCTTATCGTTCCTTTTTTGACGACTCTCTTGACCATCAATACGGGTTGTATGTCTCTGCCCTGCTACCCCCTGGAGTTCGCTTTCGTCGCCTCCTTCAACACCTTACTTTTTCCCTCCCTGCAACCTTTCGAGTGGGCGAGAGCCGCACGCCACCTTGGCTCCAGGCTCAGGTCCGCGTTCACCTTGACCTCAGCTCGCTCCCAAAAGAGGTCACCCCCGGTTCGGTCTACCACTCCCGTTTTTTGGAACTTCGTTCGAAGTTCATCGACATGACTTTCATTTATACAGATGGCTCTAAGACCAATGACGGGGTCGGGTGTTCCTTTATTGTCGAGGCACAAAGTTTCAAATACCGGCTCCATGGCCATTGTTCGGTCTTCACAGCTGAGCTCTTTGCCCTCTACCAGGCTGTTCTTTACATCTGCCGCCACCGACATTCTGCTTATGTCATCTGCTCAGATTCCCTGAGCGCCATCCAGAGCCTCAGTGATCCGTACCCGGTTCACCCTTTCGTACACCGGATCCAACGCTCTCTTCAGCAGCTGGTGGACGTCGGTTCTCCAGTTAGCTTTATGTGGGTTCCGGGCCATGTCGGTATCCCTGGGAACGAAGCTGCAGATGCCGCGGCCAAGGCTGCGGTCCTCCAGCCTCGAACAGCTTCTTGTTGCGTCCCTTCGTCCGATTTTAGCAGGGTGATTTGTCGGCGCATCTTAACTCTGTGGCATGCCGATTGGGCTGCACTTACCGACAACAAGCTTCGAGCCTTAAAACCTCTTCCCGTGGCTTGGACGTCCTCCTCACGCCCTTCTCGGCGGGAGGAGGTCGTTTTAGCCCGGTTAAGAATTGGACACTGCCGGTTCAGCCATCGCCATCTGCTGACGGCTGCGCCGGCGCCGTTCTGCCCATGTGGGCACTTGCTGACGGTTAGACACATTTTAATGTCCTGTCCAGATCTTAACGCACTGCGCCTCGATCTTAACCTGCCAAATACTTTCGATGCCATTTTAGCGGATGACCCACGAGCAGCTGCTCGTGTTCTTCGTTTTATCAATTTGACACACCTCGCTAAGGACATTTGATGATGCTGTTTTTTAATCCTATGCCTGTCAGTCTGTCTTTTATCGTGTTTTCCCTTTTAGTTGTTGTGGTCAACTTGTGCCTCGCGGTGCATTCTTAGAGTAGTCAGGGCGCTAATGACCATTGAAGTTGTGCGCCCTAAAACCACAAAAAAAAAAAAAAAAGAAACTGTTCATAAATCTTGTGTTTGGCATAGAGAACAAAAGGTAGTCCTTTGGCAGCAGATCAGATGAATAATGGGAATGAGACATTAATTTGATGTTTTTTCTCTATCAGATAATCTCTTTGAATTGTCATGAAGGAGAATGATGCAATGTTTTTGATTGTTTTCCTGATTTTATAAATAGTTTGACACAAACAAATAGTTTCTCGCCAGTCATATGTAACTGTTCTTTGGTTAGGTCCAATGCAATCAAGAAAACCAACAATCATTTTCTGCAAATTGGTTACGAACCACTTTTACTGGCTTTGGTTGATCTTTGAATACCCAAAGGGCTGACTCCTGCTTAATTTCCAGCTCATGCAAATGTATCAAAGTTTATCTCTTTGTCTCTTACGGATGTTGCACTTCCTCTGTCATTTTTTGAGTATTTCGTTATACAAATTGACACAAGTCTATTATTGAACTTTGGTCAAGTTGTGTGTAATCCATTAGCAATAGACTTTTTTAAAAGCTAAATGTTCATACAAAATTAAATATACTCCAGGTTCAGTAAACTTAAAATACTTATATACTTAAATATACTCACAGTTAGTTGCATTTTGATGTTCATCACTCACATCAGGCAGAGCTCTGGGTTGTGCAACCACTCTGGTAGCGAGGCTTGCATAAGTGCAGCTTGGAGTTGTGCATAATCATGTAATCAAGATGTGTGGATAAGTACTGAGTCACTCATGGACACCCTACGACTGTCTCAGGGTGGCCCAGAGACAACAACACCAAGAAGAATCACTTCTTAGCTTTTGACAAGATCAATGTGGTCTTTCTTTTTCCTTGCTAAATCTTTATCTGTATTTGTATAGTTATTGATCCACTCAGTAATTCAATGTACAGAAGTGTGCATCATGACATGGGACAAGTGAAACAAATGATATGAGACATATACAGATATAGTGCTGTTTCTTATAGTGGACATCTCACTGAAGATGTATTATATATGCATTAATAATAATGCCAGAGTGTACTGAATGGAAAAGTGCATATTACATGCATGTCAGTGTGCCAGCATTTAGCTTGTCCCCCACTGAGTGGATCATAAAACAAACTTTGCTTAGCCTGGAAGTAATCATGTCAATGTGGCTTTTCTATGTGAATGTATCAGTGATGTCAATCCCAAAGAATTTTGTTTCATTGAAAAATTCTACATTGCTGCCGATTTGTGTCACTGTTGGAACCTGGGGATTTCTGTTCTGAATGGTGTGGAAGGTTAGGAATTCTGTCTTTTTTGCATTTAGGAGCGGTTTATTTGATGCAAGCCATGAGTCTAGTTGGGTTTTATTTCTATTAACTGATGATACAGATTCATCTGTATTTGATATAAGGATATTAGTATCATCAGCTAAGAGAAATGCCTTGCTAGTGGGTATGATGGAAGGGAGGTCATTTACATAAAGTAGGAATAACAGAGCCCTGTGGCACACCTTGTTTTGTGACTTGTGTAGTTGAATGCACCCAATTGAGGTTCCTGACTGATTAACTTTATTTATGAGCATGTACTGTGCTTGGTCTTCGACATAGCTGCTGAGCCTGCCATATCCCATAAGAATCTAACTTTGGCCCATAGCTGGGCATTTTTTGTCAACAAGCTGTAGAGTAGCATCAAGAAATTAATATGTTGCATCAACAGTGGTTTTATTTTCTTGGGTCAAAAGAAGGAATGTTATTTTTTCTAAGAAGTGATTTTAGTCTGGAAACCATTGCACATTCAGATATTTTGCTGAATGCAGACAGCACTGCCACTGGATGGTAGTTGCTAGGATCTTCTTTAGGTTTCTTTTTGTGTGTGGGTATGACTTTTGGTATTTTAAGTTTTCTTGGGAATACTGAATCTGAAAATGAAGCATCTATTACATGAGACAGTGGCTTACTAGTAAATTTGCTGCAACGGTGGAGAAGGAAGCAAGTGATCATGTCTTTTCATGTTGATGATTTTTCTTCTTTATTTATAATTTATTTATAATCTCTTCTATCTTTGTTTCTGGTGTTGGTGATAAAAACGTTGTGTATTGAAGACTGGTTGAGGGGGTGGTCCGTCTGAATGTTTATTAAACTACTGTGCAAAAAGTGAATTATATTGATCATGAACTTTGAGATTATTGCCTACAGTGTTTTCCTGTTTTTTATATATATATATATATATATATATATATATATATATATATATATATATATCCTCCTTATAGATCACATATTTTTTTTAAAAAAATATGTGGCCTCCATCCATCTGAAGGCTTAGTAAAGTATAGTGTAAAAATTTGAAATAAATTGGTCAGGAACATTTTGAGATTTTTGGTAACAACTTTAGACAAAACCTTGTCTTTATATAGTAATATCGATATATCTACATATATTAAAAAATTTATGAACTTTTTAAATTTTTTTGCTTACAACTGGTTTCGTGTTTATAGTGAACAGATATTTCTGTACCACATTTACTAAAGGATATGCAGCCTATGTCCATCCAAACATTTTTTAGAATATTGTACAAAAATTTGAAGAAAATTTGTTGAGCGCTTTTGGAGATGTTTAGTAACAGTGTTAAACAAGGACTTGCCTCTCTCTCTCTCTCTCTGTGTGTGTGTGTGTGTGTGTGTGTGTGTGTGTGTGTGTGTGTGTGTAAACAAAGATGATGTGACTTACCAAACGAAAGCACTAGCAGGTCGATAGACACACAAACATACACACAAAATTCAAGCTTTCGCAACCAACGGCTGCTTCGGGGCAGGTACAGAAGCAAATAACCAGAGCCACTTCCTCATCCCCTCAAACCCAGAACCTCTCACAGAAGAACTCCAAAAGTGCCCGACTTGTGACAGGATACTTCACGGGACTGGATCAGACTCTGAATGGATCAGACTCTGAATGTGGCTCTCCAGCAGGGATACGACTTCCTCAAATCCTGCAACGAAATGAGATCCATCCTTCATGAAATCCTCCCCACTCCACCAAGAGTGTCTTTCCACCGTCCAACTAACCTTCGTAACCTCTTGGTTCATCCCTATGAAATCCCCAAACCACCTTCTCTACCCTATGGCTCCTACCCTTGTAACCGCCCCCGGTGTAAAACCTGTCCCATGCACCCTCCCACCACCACCTACTCCAGTCCTGTAACCTGGAAGGTGTACACAATCAAAGGCAGAGCCACATGAGAAAGCACCCACGTGATTTACCAACTGACCTGCCTACACTGTGATGCATTCTATGTGGGAATGACCAGCAACAAACTGTCCATTTGCATGAATGGACACAGGCAGACAGTGTTTGTTGGTAACGAGGATCACCCTGTGGCTAAACATTCCTTGGTGCACGGCCAGCACATCTTGGCACAGTGTTACACCGTCCGGGTTCTCTGGATACTTCCCACTAACACCACCCTATCCGAACTCTGGAGATGGGCACTTGCCCTGCAATATATCCTCTCTTCCCATTATCCACCAGGCCTCAATCTCCGCTAATTTCAAGCTGCCGCCACTCATACCTCACCTGTCATTCAACAACATCTTTGCCTCTGCACTTTCGCCTCGACTGACATCTCTGCCCAAACTCTTTGCCTTTAAATATGTCTGCTTGTGTCTGTATATGTGGGGATGGATATGTGTGTGCGTGCTAGTGTATACCTGTCCTTTTTTCCCTCTAAGGTAAGTCTTTCCGCTCCCAGGATTTGAATGACTCCTTACCCTCTCCCTTAAAACCCACATCCTTTCATCTTTCCCTCTCGTTCCCTCTTTCCTGACGAAGCAACCGTGGGTTGCGAAAGCTTGAAACATACACACAAAATTCAAGCTTTCGCAACTAACGGTTGCTTCGTCAGGAAAGAGGGGAGGAGAGGGAAAGATGAAAGGATGTGGGTTTTAAGGGAGAGGGTAAGGAGTCATTCCAATCCCGGGAGCGGAAAGACTTACCTTAGGGGGAAAAAAGGACAGGTATACACTCGCACACGCACCCATATCCAACCGCACATACACAGACACAAGCAGACATTTGTAAAGGCAAAGAGTTTCGGCAGAGATGTCAGTCGAGGCAGAAGTACAGAGGCAAAGATGTTGTTGAAAGACAGGTGAGGTATGAGCAGCAGCAACTTGAAATTAGCGGAGGTTGCGGCCTGGCGGATAATGAGAAGAGAGGATATACTGAAGGGTAAGTTCCCATCTCCGGAGTTCTGACAGGTTGGTGTTAGTGGGAAGTATCCAAATAACCCAAACGGTGTAACACTGTGCCAAGATGTGCTGGCCGTGCACCAAGGCATGTTTAGCCACAGGGTGATCCTCATTACCAACAAACACTGTCTTCCTGTGTCCATTCATGCGAATGGACAGTTTGTTGCTGGTCATTCCCACATAGAAAGCTTCACAGCGTAGGCAGGTCAGTTGGTAAATCACGTAGGTGCTTTCACACGTGGCTCTGCCTCTGATTGTGTACACCTTCCAGGTTACAGGACTGGAGTAGGTGGTGGTGGGAGGGTGCATGGGACAGGTTTTACACTGGGGGCGTTTACAAGGGTAGGAGCCAGAGGGTAGGGAAGGTAGTTTGGGGATTTCATAGGGATGAACTAAGAGGTTACGAAGGTTAGGTGGACGGCGGAAAGACACTTTTGGTGGAGTGGGGAGGATTTCATGAAGGATGGATCTCATTTCAGGGCAGGATTTGAGGAAGTTGTATCCCTGCTGGAGAGCCACATTCAGAGTCTGATCCAGTCCCGGAAAGTATCCTGTCACAAGTGGGGCACTTTCGTGGTTCTTCTGTGGGAGGTTCTGGGTTTGAGAGGATGAGGAAGTGGCTCTGGTTATTTGCTTCTGTACCAGGTCGGGAGGGTAGTTCCGGGATGCGAAAGCTGTTGTCAGGTTGTTGGTGTAATGGTTCAGGGATTCTGGACTGGAGCAGATTCGTTTGCCATGAAGACCTAGGCTGTAGGGAAGGGACCGTTTGATGTGGAATGGGTGGCAGCTGTCATAATGGAGGTACTGTTGCTTGTTGGTGGGTTTGATGTGGACGGACGTGTGAAGCTGGCCATTGGACAGATGGAGGTCAAGTTCAAGGAAAGTGGCATGGGATTTGGAGTAGGACCAGGTGAATCTGATGGAACCAAAGAAGTTGAGGTTGGAGAGGAAATTCTGGAGTATTTCTTCACTGTGAGTCCAGATCATGAAGATGTCATCAATAAATCTGTACCAAACTTTGGTTTGGCAGGCCTGGGTAACCAAGAAGGCTTCCTCTAAGCGACCCATGAATAGGTTGGCGTACGAGGGGGCCATCCTGGTACCCATGGCTGTTCCCTTTAATTGTTGGTATGTCTGGCCTTCAAAAGTGAAGAAGTTGTGATTCAGGATGAAGCTGGCTAAGGTAATGAGGAAAGAGGTTTTAGGTAGGGTGGCAGGTGATCTGTGTGAAAGGAAGTGCTCCATCGCAGCGAGGCCCTGGACGTGCGGAATATTTGTGTATAAGGAAGTGCCATCAATGGTTACAAGGATGGTTTCTGGGGGTAACAGATTGGGTAAGGATTCCAGGTGTTCGATAAAGTGGTTGGTGTCTTTGATGAAGGATGGGAGACTGCATGTAATGGGTTGAAGGTGTTGATCTACTTAGGCAGAGATACGTTCTGTGGGGGCTTGGTAACCAGCTACAATGGGGCGGCCGGGATAACTGGGTTTGTGAATTTTAGGAAGAAGGTAGAAGGTATTGACCACAATTTTTCCATTTGTTGTTTGTTTTGAAATATAACAGTTTGGGCACTACCAAAATGTTACTTTTCGACATACTTTCCTATTTAGTTCTTACTTATATTGGCACACACCCTGGAGACATGTGTCAAAAATGCAGTTTTTTTCTTGTTAGGTGATCTTTCTGGCAATATATCTGCCACTGTGTCTGCTTCATCCAAGATCTTGAGAAGAATCAATTACTATATGTTGGATGCCTTGTGCTCGCCTAACTCTACAAATCTGAAGAGAATACATGTTTTCCTCTAGTGTTTCCTTATAAACTACAAATGCATTAATGATGCTCATTCAAATAAATTAAAGAATAATTTTTTGAATTATTTGAGTCGTTTTCTGTTGAAAGTAGAGTAAGCAATAACTTGGGTCCATTTCTACTTTGAGAATGTTGTAATCAATATTAATATATGGTTTTGTTTTAGTCATTCGGTCTCCTTACAAATGCACAGTTACCTCCATTGCAGTGTGGCATGTTGAGAGGATCAGAATGCCCCTTGTGTCCTTCTATTCTGGATGGAGCAGAATTTCTCTTTTTTGCAGATATCATTTTACTCTTTCTTGAATTCTCCATTTTACAACTATACTTTGAGGAAGGTCCTTTCTGTTAGTCATGCAAGTGCCTACTGCCTTTACCTTGCACACCCATAAGTAATCATATACAATAGGTGATGTTAATAGTGATCCATGTAAATTGTATACATCTGCAAAAAGAGTTCTCCAGTACAAGCGTTACAATGTCTGGCTCCCATGCCCCTTTCACTGTTTACTCCTGTATCCCAATGACATAGCCAGTCAAAGTATCATACCAGGTGAACAAGTATGAAATGTGGATCTTTTTGTATTAAAAACATGTTAAATTCAAAAGAATGACAAACAGTGCTTTATTCTAAGTATGCTCTATTGTTTGATAAAAATTTTTCTCATCTTTTGGGCAATTTGTAAACACCCCACCTGTAAAAATTTGCGCCTTTTACTGTGAACCATTCTTTGAGCCATTTTTTCATATCTTCGTACGAAACAAAATGCTGCTCGGCGAGTGCATGACCCAACGATGCAAACAAGTTCTAATCAGAAGGAGCCAAGTCTCATGAGTAAGCCACATGGGGTAGAACTTCCCAGTTGAGTGCTTACAGTGTGCTACAAACCGGTTTTGAATTATTTGAAGAAAAATTACTTTGTGTTGCCTCTTTTGGTAGTGTGGCCATTTTTCAAGCAGTGAACGGTTCAAATTGGTCAGTTGTTATTGGTAGCATTTAGTATTAACCATTTCCCCTGGTTCTAACAGTGCATAATAGTCCATGCCCCTGCGGTTCTACCAGACATAGAGCATTATCTTTCTGCCAAAGTGATTTGGTCTTGCGGTCGATGTGGATGGTGTGCCTGGGTCTACTCATGAATTTTTGTACTTGGGATTCTCAAAATAAATCCATTTCTGATCTCCTGTAACTATATGATGCAAAATGGACTTCATTTTTTGCCGAGCGAGCAATTTTACATGTGTTTTTGTGCTTTTCCATTGGCCTGTCATTCAACTCGAGTGGCACCCATCTACCAGTCTCTGGAATCTTTTCCCTCTCTTGTAGCCAATTGGAAACATCTTTTTGACTGAGGCTCAATTGCTCGGCGCGTTGTTTTTGTGTTTGCAAGTCATCTTTGTTCAGCAATACTTCCATCTCCACATCTTCGTATATTTTTGGCAGTTTTCCATGTTTCTGATTGCAACATTAAAGTCACCATATCTGAAATGTCAGAACCATCATTCACAGGTATTTTGTGATGGGGCACGTTCACCATAAGCTTCTCAAAGTAATCGGTGTGATTCAGCAACAGTTTTCTTCAAATGAAAACAAAAAATTAATGCTGTCTGCAAATGCTCTTTGTTTGGTATAAATTGTGACGTATTAACCACAACACTCTGCACACACTTTTCCAATTTATCCCTTGTGCGCATCTGACACCTGTTGGTGAAACAACAAAATGGTGGAGTGTCGAATCTTTGTAACACAAACTGCATTGCTGCGACATCTGCTTGTCTGAAATCCACATTTCATAGTTGTACACCTGGTAAACAACAAACAATTTTATTCCCATGTATCTAGCTAGCATGCTTTTCATCTCACACGTCTTCAACAGTGGTCAAATGTTCATGTGGGACAATTAAGGTGATCAAAAAAAGGACAAATTTTGGAAAAAGGGTCCTGTTTAGGTTGGTTACGAGGAATGTATTTGTCATTGTGTTTGAGGTGCAAGTTAAACAAAACCTATCACAAATCATAATCGCTGCAGGAAAGATGTTAAGCAATAGTGGTGCTTTTAACCAATAGTCACTGTCTTTTTGCTTCTTCACAAGCCACATGAATTATTACTGTGGGAAAAGAGTGCATATCCTCAATTTTTGTCCTAGTCCACTTTCCTCAAACACTGTTTTCTTTCATCTTGTAATTGTCTTCTTTGTTTTGCTATTATTGACACAGGATTACCATTACTTTCACTTTTTATTGTTTTTATTATTTTCCCTGGCATGAACAATAGAAAAACAATTTGTGAGTGTGGAAATATAGTAAAGAGATGCTGACACACTGCCAGTTTCCCGAAAAGGGAAACATGGATGTGGAGGAGCAGGATTATCAACTGCACATAACAGTGCTGAAATTGATGGCTCAAAATATTCTGCATCATTATTTTCATGACCTACAATCAGATTACGGTATACTGTACTACTAGAATAGCTTTACAGACATTCTTTTAGCTGTCACATTCTTGCTAACACTACATATTACTTCTTTTCTTTAATACTTACCTCAGCATTTGACTGAATAAAAATCTGGATCAGTTCCAGAATTATCTCTTCTTCTTTCTGAACCAGAATCACTGAGTGCACCTTCCAGGCCACTGAAACATTGTTATCAGTGACTTTCACCATCTCAAAGCTGTGACTGTGCATGATCAGTGGGTCAGCAAATACTCAAATACCTGTAGCTTTTGAAAACAACATGGGACACAATGCATAGTCAAAAGAAAAGAAAAAGGGTGCTGTTGAGACTTACACACAGTTCACATTCTGGTAACTACATAGCAGCAAAATGCAGACATCATGCCTTGTAAATTTAAGACAATTCCCAATAGAGGACACAAAACTGAGTGTCAGCTGTGAATTGTTACCCACAGCACAAGGTAGATGACAGTGATGTCCATCTTCTTAACCGCTGCTACCTGAATCCTACTTAGGTGCCATCCACAGTGTGTTAAACAATAGTTGTGGCTTACTGTGTATTGCCGGGTATTAACTGGAGAACCATACATTCACTGCTGTCAGTAGAAAGTCTCCTACAGAATATTAATGAACAGTAGCAGGCCATGCAACTTACATAAGAATATGTGAAAAGGAAATGACAAATTTAATTTTCCTCAACCCCTTTTCTTTTTTCTTTTCACCTCTGTCCTAGCTTTTTATGCCCCTAGTTTGCTGTGATATTCTGTTCAATGTTCTGTATACGTAAACTTCACAAAAGAGGGGGAATGTTATAATTGTCTTGAGATAAAGAATGTTTAATGTTTACTAACAGTTTGTCACTGTAGTAGCCTGTCAGTTATCAGATAACCAACTTTGGTCTATTCAACTATCTCCAGATCTGCAGTCATTACAAAGTGACCCATTATAGTGGAACAGTAGAAGTATTCACTGTCCAAAAATGAATAACAACAGTAATTACTGACTGAGTGTGCTGACAGACAAAAAAGCATAGAACAAGTAGGTCTTTTTGTGATCATCAGAATCAAAATAATAAGAAAAACTGTTTTGAAAATGGTTCAAATAAAGTAGCAGATCCCAATGCGAAAAGTCATGAAAGGTTCTGTTGTAACAGATCACTTTTTGTGATGACCACAGATCTGATGATGGTTGAATAGACCAAATTTGGTTATTTTGTAATTTATGTACAACCTTAACAGCAAGTATAGCATTATTAATTTAACGGCAATGGAAAATCGAGGATGGGATGTAACAGTATTATGAGAAGGGAAGTTGCTGCTCACCATATAGCGGAGAAGCTGAGTCGCAGATAGGCACAACGAAAAGACTCTCACAATTACAGCTTTTGGCCATTAAGGCCTTCGTTAATAATAAACCACACTGGTTTCAGTTGCCTGAGACTGCAGTCATGTGTGTGAGTTGTGTTTGCAATAGTATTTGTGTGTGTGTGTGTGTGTGTGTGTGTGTGTGTGTGTGTGTGTGTGTGTGTGATGAAGGCATTAATGGCCGAAAGCTATAATTGTGAGAGTCTCTTTGTTGTGCTTATCTGCGACTCAGCATCTCTGCTATATGGTGAGTAGCAACTGTCCTTCTAATAATATTGTTAATTTAATGACAATGGTATTTCATGATTTTGGAGATAGCCCTATTAAACAAAAATGTGGAGAAGAACAAAATTTCTTCTTTTCATTAGATCTCTTTAAAATCAAATATTTGAAAACGCTCTCTTGCAAAGAGTCTAAAAGATTTGTTCTTTAAGCAATTTGTTATAACTGTAACAGCTACAAAACTTCTGTTGCAGTGTCTGTTTCCATCTTCCAAAGGATAAAATTATGTCAACAGCTTCTCGTAGTCAGTAACATGTTTTAGACTTGACACTTCCATCCATTGAAAAGTTAACCCTCTTTCAGTTTAGAGGTGTGTATCTACCTACTCAGAGCTTTTTGTGGATTTTTCTAATAACTTAAAGTGTTGTTCCTTTGAAGAGGCCATAACCCCTTTCTTAGCCACACTGCACAAATTAGGCTTTTGTTATGGAATACATGTTTTGTTTGCTGCTACTGTCTCCACCTTTCCCTATTTCTTTTTCTTTTCTGCTTGCGCTGCTTGGTTTGTCAACCTCCTTAAACATTCTTCACTTTTTACAGAGTGCATTAACTGCATTATATTTTTGCTTACAGGTGGTTTTCTACTTATCTTTTCTCCAGTTGTTTCTTTCCTCTGGATAGCTGTTGCTTTTTTTCCCCCCTCTCACAGTATATTACTCCCCGACTGGACCATCAAACAGTGTTCATAATTTTTATTGTTGCGTATTGTGTAGTTATTGCAAAACTTTTACCAGATGTCTTAAAAAATATGAGCCCCCAGAATTAACACTCTGAGATAAATCAGGGAAGTTAGTCCAAAATGCAGAGTTTCTTGCAGAAAAATTCAATGAAATTTTGAATTATAGGTCACACTGGAAACATTTGAAGTATGATATGGTCAGAATAATTTTCATTATCTCTGATCCTCCAACCATTTATGAAGTGGAACTCAATATCAGAGAACTGAAAAATACAAAACATGTTGTGAAGACCTAATATATGGAGACATCTCAAAAACCACAGGAAAATGTGCAATCGGAAATCTCTACCAACATCTGGTCAAAATGTTCTTCACAGAGAAATACCAGAACACTGAAGCACAGAATAATGCATTATTTATTTAAATTTACAACAAGATCAAAAACGTTCTGGAACCAAAACTTGTGGAATACCAAGATGGATTTCATCCATGCATAAGCCGTCTATACCAAATTCTCTGGCCCGAAACTAAAAATGGAACATTAAAAGTACATAAACAGCTCTTTGTTTAATTCATATATTTCAACAAAGCATCTAGTAGTGTCAATAGACCCACACTTTTATAAGTCCTCAAATCATACAATCTTCATACCAGAAAAATAAAAAATAATGAAACAAATTCCAAGCTAAAATGCAGGGAAGAAATTTCGAAAGCTTTCACAATAAAAAGTGGTCATAGACAAGGTGATGGATTATCCCCACTGCTTTTTAGTATAGGCTTGAATTACATCACAAAGATTTGGCATAAAGAAAACCCATCTCAATCAAAATTGGAGCAAAAGCCTTGGAAAGAACATATTGCCTGAGGTTTGCAGATGATCTAGCTCTTTTAGCTCTAGACATGGAAGAAGTTAGAGCTAGATCACCAGTCACCAAAAACTGACCTAAAAATAGGCTTAGAAGTATCCTTAGTGACAACTGAAATCATGCACATGAAACCCCTTTGTATATTCAGGGTTTATACGACCCGGGACAACCAGGAGATCCGGAAAAAACCCGGGAATTTTTTCATCCGGGAGAAAACCTGGAAAAACCCGAGAATTTTTTAGAATTCCGGGAATTTTTTAGAATTCCGGGAATTTTTCATTGTTTCAGTTTTCAGTTAAATTTTTGTAACTTTGACTGGTAAGAACCAATACTCTAACAAAGAATATTGCTGTATCTCTCTACTGCAGAATAATACTGCACCAATAAGAAACGAACGAAAGGAAAAAAAAAAAAAAAATATTAAAATAAAATTGAAGTTGCAAAGGAAATTCACTATATACAACAAAACACAGTGCTGTTACAAGCATCTGCCGACGGAAAAATGTGTCATAGCCTTTAGGAAGACTATGCAGTGTTTCATAACAACAAATTGCGTCCGATGGGTGTTAGGTCACAACTTTACATTAGATTCGTTTGAGCGGTTGCGAGTGAGCTTATCCGCATGTGCAGTTGAGTCTTGAGTAGTACCTTCTCCTGCTTCTCGCAACAGAAGTGTGGCAGTTAGTTGTATAAGCAATAGCAGCAAGCAGCCAGATGCTATCCGGAAAAATTTTACTGGTGCGCCTAAGCTGCCAGATTCACGTATGTGCAACAGGCCCGGAACTAGGCGGCGGGGGCAAACCGGGTTATCTGCCCCGGGCAATAGTTTCAGGGGGAGGGGGGAGGGGGGGGTGGGGCAAATTCATATTATTGAGGAAAAAGACCTTGTTTCACAAAGCCCCTAGCACCCACCGCACATTGGTCTATCGATTTCTCATATGATTTTGAACGCATCCCTGTTGGTTTTTGAACATTCTTGAACAAATTCTAAGTCGATATCTGAAAGAATCGTAAGTTGATTTTTGAATGCATGCATAGTGTACGTGATGTCTCTGCCAGGGGAATCCCTGTCGCATTCAGAAATAAACTTTCCTGCAGACAAATGGGGATGGGTCTATACGAGCTGAGCAGAATAAAGCCGAATGGATGAATGCCAGTCACTGTTTATGTGGTTGACTGGGTTTGCAAATGGTCAGCATTGTTATAACTACTAGCGAATTCCATAGATTCAGACTACCAAAGTGGAAAAAAACGACTAACAGGAATAACAGGCAACAAAGATTGCGTATTGTCTCCTCCGTGTGTCCAAAAAAAAAAAAATGAAATTTTGACAGAAAATTTTTGGCCAGACTGCTACACTACACTGCGAAGGGCCAGTTATGCAGTCCCCAGCTAGCAGCCGCTAAAGTTCTATTCTGGGAGTAGTGTGGAAAACGCCTTGTTCGAACACGTAATAACGCCCAACCGGTTAACTAAACTGGTGACGAAATTAACCAGATAATAAGTTTTGACACTGGGAGGAATAGTTACAGAATTAGTGATAAGATTGTTTGTTAGAACGAGGAAGGAGAAGAAACGGGGACTCACACAAATTACGGGAGAATATGTCGATTCGAAATTTATTTAAAAATTTAGTACTACTACTTTACAGTCTCATGCTTCAGAAGCTAGAGAGTATGAATGAAATGTGAAATTATTTCCTAACATAAAACTTTTTGCTTGTAGTAGGCCTAATGGGCCTTTGATATTGGTACTTCTTGAATTATATTCTGTTGTGTTATGAAAATGACCATTTGTGCCAAAACAGTCTCATTTATGTGAAGTGTGTAACAACTACTGCAATATTGGGCAGGCCTATTTCATTTTATATAGCAGTGGCAAAATACATGTAATCAGATCGAGAAACCACACCAGTCTTGGTTACAATTTGTATTAACAGCTTTTCTAGTATTAGACAACGACATTTCGTTTTTTCATGTAGCAAAACGTTGACGAACTTTGATGAGGCAGTAGATTCTTTCCCAGAAAGGAAAGTACGCCATGTAAAGCTGTGTCAAGATTAGAGAGAAAAGAAGCTAGGACATAACGATTGAAGAAACATGTACTGTCTTGCTTGTCTCTTGTCTTTATTCATTTTGTGTATCCTATATTTAATTTTATGTCACACAAATCAGCAAGTTATTAGCTAATAGGCAGTAAAGACTGCAAATTTTCTGAAGAGTTCTTGTTCTGCCGGTTGCAAATAATCCCAACCAGTATTAATTTCGAGATTTTTTTAAAGAGGAGCAGGGTGTCAATAAATAGGAGCAGGATGTCAAACCGGCCAACTGGGAGCAGGAGAGGCACCACAGGATATTTTTATTTCCACTGGCGTGAATATAGTTTGATGGCACCCATTCCATTACAATATATTATAGGTTTGAATTCCACAGAGCGAAATACAAGAGACGTGCCATGGAAGAATGCTGTGTGTAGAGGCGTGGCACTGCACTTTGCCACACTTAGGGCCAAATAACATATCTTATGTTCCCTCGAATATATATGTTTTTTGTATCAGACTGTTCAGAAAGATGTGTGCTACAAAATGAAGATATTTTTGAAAAGTCGGTTTTTAAATTTTTGGTGTCCTACCTCAAATGCTCAGGGGAGGGGGGAGCGCCACTATCTTAATATCGCCCCGGTTTGGAAATATCCTAGATCCGGACCTGATTTACAGAGCAGTCTGAGTTGTAGTGGGAGGTGGTAGTCTCCACGTGATCTGTGTTTACGTTAAGTGATTTTGCTGTTAAATCTTTGTTTATTGCTCTCACTTCAAATGAAAACAAAACGGATTTTTGTGGCCGGGAGCTATCGAGTGAATTAAAATACATTCACAAAATTACGGAAGGCTAAAATACGTAATTAGTTTCAGATTTTATTTTGTTTCCACCTTTTTGACAGTCAAGCGTTAATCACCTTGCAGAACAATGAAGTTATCTTTGTCGGTTTGTTAAAGAAATTTGACTTTCACTAATCTTTTCTGCTGAGGCAGTCAATTTATTTGAAAAGAAGTTTTTAATTCCACACTATTGGCTAGATTCAACTGTTTGCTGCATTTCAAGTTCATGTTTTCATCTTCTAGCATGTATGGCATTATGCCTTAATAAATAACCAGACATGAGATAATACAGTACAGGTGTTGTTGTTGTTGTTGTTGTTGTTGTTGTGGTCTTCAGTCCTGAGACTGGTTTGATGCAGCTCTCCATGCTACTCTATCCTGTGCAAGCTTCATCATCTCCCAATACCTATTGCAGCCTACATCCTTCTGAATCTGCTTTGTGTATTCATCTCTTGGTCTCCCTCTACGATTTTTACCCTCCAAGCTGCCCTCCAGCACTAAATTGGTGATCCCTTGATGCCTCAGAGCATGTCCTACCAACTGATCCCTTCTTCTAGTCAAGTTGTGCCACAAACTCCTCTTCTCCCCAATTCTATTCAATACTTCCTCATTAGTTATGTTATCTACCCATCTAGTCTTCAACATTCTTCTGTAGCACCACATTTCGAAAGCTTCAATTCTCTTCTTGTCCAAACTATTTATCGTCTATGTTTCACTTCCATACATGGCCTTACTCCATACAAACACTCTCAGAAACGACTTCCTGACACTTAAATCAATACTCGATGTTAACAAATTTCTCTTCTTCAGAAACGCTTTCCTTGCCATTGCTAGTCTACATTTTATATCCTCTCTACTTCGACCATCGTCAGCTATTTTGCTCCCCAATAGCAAAACTCCTTTACTGCTTCAAGTGTCTCATTTCCTAATCCAATTCCCTCAGCATCACCCGACTTAATTCGGCTACGTTCCATTATCCTCGTTTTGCTTTTGTTGATGTTCATCTTATAACCTCCTTTTAAGACACTGTCCATTCCATTCAACTGCTATTGCAACGCCTTTGCTGTCTCTGACAGAATTACAATGTCATTGGCGAACCTCAAAGTTTTTATTTCTTCTCCACGGATTTTAATGCCTACTCCGAACTTTTCTTTTGTTTCCTTTACTGCTTGCTCAATATACAGATTGAATAACGTTGTGGATATGCTACAGCCCTGTTTCACTCCCTTCCCAACCACTGCTTCCCTTTCATGCCCCTCGACTCTTATAACTGCCATCTGGTTTCTGTACAAATTGTAAATAGCCTTTCGCTCCCTGTACTTTACCTTCAGAATTTGAAAGAGGGGGGGGGGGGAGTAGACAGTACAGGTACTCCAAGAAAATTTACATCTTTTATGGCATAATGTAAGATCCTTTAATGTTTTACACGTATGAACGTTCAGGCTTCCAGCGTCATTGTAGCTGCACAAGCGCTGCGACACCTGTTATTTGGCGTGCTCTGGCAACTGCTGAACAATTCTATTTCTAACAGGTCACAGGAAAATATTACGAATGGTTGTTTGGAAAGCGTTACTTTCAAAGTAAATTTCCTTTCACACAAGATGAACTCTGAGCACGCGGATGTCCGATGAATTTCTTAAATCACAGAGCATTTGACTCTCATTCAAAAATCAGGTCTTTGAGGGCGACCATTTAGAAAATTTTCGAGCCAGAAGATCAGACATTTATGTTGTCGTTAAAAAATTTACTGGCACATTTTTGTGATGCACCTTTAAAGTGTAACACATGCATAAATGAACATTATGTGTTAAAGCTTAGCTTCTCTTGCAGCTTATTAATCTTAGTGACCAAAATTAAACGTAAAAGCTTTTCTTTCATTGTAGCAACACTATGTATACATGTATATTAATTTAAACCATTAACGTTTCCTATTTGTGTATTCGCACTACTTTACAGTGATGTTGCTATTGGCTGACTACATCATGTGTCCTATGATCTGAATATCTGCAGTCATCAGCTGCCGAGATCGCTTGACATGAGCTACAACTGGCTTACAAAAGTGCATCGCAATCTCGATTTCAATCGTTCGGAAAGCAACATGCGGTGTTTGGTGGAATTCGAATTTATACTTTCGTAATATGAAAATATACAGTGTACATGTTGTTGCACATCAGACATCTTTCTAGAACGTGTTTATTCCCCTGAGTTTCGTTTTCCAAAGTGCCGGGAAATTTTACGCCAGTGTATAAAACCACAACCATTTAAAGGATTGATAAGTTTTACAGTTTCAAGGAAAAGTATGCTGTTACTTAACACAGAAAAAATTTGTTTTCATCCGGGAGAAAGTGTATTTTTAACTGGGAAATGCGGGAAAAATCTGGGAATTTTTTTTCGTCGTCCACGTATACACCCTGATATTAGTCTTCATAAGTAATCAAAAAATTAACATAGTTGTACAGTTTAAATATTTTGGAGAACTGTGAAGAATAACTAACATGAAAAGGTGGATAAATGGGACTAACAAAATGAAAAAAAAGCTCAATTTGTAAGCAGTCCAGTGTGTAATAACAGATGCTTGTTAAAAGACACTAAGATCCAACGCACACTATCAGAAACATTCTAGAACCAAAACTTGTGCTTGCAAAACCCTGTTCCCAATTAAAAATGAGGAAACAACTGATCATCACCTCAAAACTGAAAGAAGAATAATCAAAACCTGTACAAATTATTATAATAATAAAAAAAGCCAGGTTGAAGTAGTCTTGAGAATTAATATTTCTTTCATGTCTTGAGGTTGCAAGAAATCAGGATTTTACAACTTGGGATGAGAAATCTTAGAAAAAAGATAGGAGGACATTATGTCCAAGAAATTTGGCAAGGTTTTAAACCAGGTAACAGATGCAGAGGAAAAAGATAAAATCAGTACTCTTCTTAGGAATCACAGATTTGCAGCAGAAGTCACACACAAAAGGGCTATAGGAATTTCAGACAGATTGAGAAAATTATGTTCAGATAGAATATAATGTTGTTCGTGGATTGCTAGAACCAAACAGTGCAACCTGAAAAGCAAAATTGAACAAGCAATGTCACAAGTGCTGCAATGTGGCCAATAAATTTAACAACAATAATAATAACAACAACAATAATAACAACAATTTTCTGTTCCCATCTTGTAAAATATGTGATGTAAAAATTTTTTGTTTGCATTTCGAACAGGTCTGGGTGGCAGCAGTCGTCAGTTGTATACATCAGTTCAGGCAAATGGCACACCTCGACTTTTCCATTTGAGCAGTATTTCTGGCTTCCTCTCTACTACTGAGATACTGAGTCCATATAGACATCCAGACTTTCCTGTGGCCTTTCCATTCCTGCAAGATGATTTGTACAGTGCCGGTCAACCAGGTAAGATCATGATTAAGTTCTGTATGTGTTGTTTGATGAATGACACCGACTGAAATGTTGCAGTAGTCATTACTATACATTTATATTGCATATGTTTCCATTTATTTTATGTTAATTCTGATGATTATTAAAAATTATACCAGATTTACTGGGCGTGAAGGTTAGATCCTGTTTTATTGCGTTCTTTCCCTGACAGATATCAAAATTGAACTTTGAGCTCATTCACTGCTGTTTTCTCCATTGAAACCATTACAAGCATTTATATGGACCACTTTAGTGCTCTTCTCTTCCCCACATAATTTACAAATGTTGTCTTATTAGGTATTAATCATTTGAAATTAAATGAACTTAAATGAATAACACAAGTAAGTAGAGCAGGTAACAACACAAGAAGTTTAGAAAACATGGGTTTTTTGCCACAAGAAGGTGAAGGAGACATAGAGGGAGAGAGTATTACTAGCTTAGTATAGCATAGTATTTCATGATGTTCTCTGGTAAAAAGCATTCACTATCTGAAAATGAATTATAAAAGTAATAATAATTATTGACTGTGTGCTGACAAAAAAAGGCACAAGAAGAGGAACTTAAAATTTTCAGAACCAAATGTTCCTTCCCAAAGAATGAGTGGTTCAGATAGATGTCAATGATTCTCTGAAGCAGTATAATAAGCTGCTGAAAATAAAGGAAATGAAAAAGCCTTGCACCTTTCTGGATCTTGTTGTGTAATCTGCATCTAGAACTAAAAATTCCACAATGTTATTCTTAGCACATTAACAGTCCTTGCCAGTTCCATTTTATGCCTGTTTTTATTTCCTGCTGTAAGACTGACTTTTACCTTCTTTCGTGAACAGGTATTTGAGAGTTTCTGTGGAAAAGACATGTTAGTGTGCTTCTGAATGTACAGATATCTAACAAACACAAACACGTATTGGGTTTGGAAATGAATGAAGTTTACAATCAGACAAATGTAAGAAATTCTAAAAAACAGATCTAGAATGTAGATGTAGCATTGGGAACAAAACTTTGAGTTATATGAATAAAACTGCCAAAGTTAATGGGGAAAAACAAGATGTGTGACAGCATAGGAATATTTTGCAAATAACTCCCTTAAATTGTGACAAAAACAAACAAGTAGAGTCTCAAATAATGAAGTTTAATGTTATACACTGAAATAAATTCGAAAAAGTGTCGTAAGGGGAGTAGAAATTCTTCTACAACTGTTATGAAAACCGGTTGATGCTAAATGTTTGGTTTTCAGTTTCAAGTTACTGTAGATCTACATCATTACATCTTTGAATGAAAGAAAGCTTAGTGTATCCCTGTTTCATCATTATCACATTTACCTGTTGATAATATAAGGTTTTTTCCCAAATTTGTCATTCGAAAAATGCAGGGTCATCTTACATTTGCAGATTAAACTGTTGCTGCTCAGCTTAACATTTTTACATTGTGTAATATATTAAATAGTGGTTGGCTGACATTTACAGGTGAAGCTTTGGCAATTGAAGCCACATGCAGATTTGCTTTGAAGAACTCGGAGGGATTGGAAAGTGAACAGGGAAGCTGGGGGCAATTTCTTCATGCAGTCAACCGTGGGAATGTGTACCACATACCTTCGCTTTTGATGAGCATCTACCCATGTTTAAACTGCAGTTTGTATGAATCCATTCGTAGTCAAAATTGAATTAACTTTTAAGACTGGGCAAGTACTCAATGGTAGTATACATTTCTGTAGGAGATGATAAAAGTCTAGACAGGGCAAGCAGTGTACGTGTTTCATGCACCAGTGTTGTCAACACTCACTGTGAGACATTATGTGAAGTGGTGTCAAGTGCTGTTTCAATGCAGCCAGTGAGAGAGCAGGAGGCAGATGACATGTTGGGAAACAAGAGGATGATATATAAATGCAAAATCCTCTGTGTATTCAGAAAAAGCAGCTGTGTTCTCAGGTCCCACCATGAACATAACCTTGGAAATCATGATATATTTGGAAGAAATGGCCAAGATTGTAAATTTCTTTCTTGCTTGTATCACCTGTTGCAATTTCAAGTGTGATATTAGGATGGTGATGGTGGTGGTTGTGTTGAAACAGACAATGTGGTGTAACAGACAACTGGGTTGGATATTAATCAAGAAAGGAATGAAAGAAAACCATTTCTTTTTGTTTATTTTATCGCTCCTTGTATTATCAAAATGTTGACAATCATTAAATAGCATAAGTTTAGAACAGGTATAATGTTAAATTTTTTATGTATATATTTTGTCAATAAAACATTTTGCAATTTTAATTAGTCAGAATGTGGTAAAAATCAATTTTTCTCATGGAGCCAGTAAGAAAAGGGTTGGGGATGTCATATTGGGGTATTCTTATACTGGAGTAAATGTGGTATTTCACAGAACCTCCCCTACAGCAACTTACGTAATTTATAAAATCTTCATTTCTCAAAGGGCAGCTGGAGATCAAAGTTTTGCGGGGGGAGGAGGTGCTACAAATGTTTGTCTCTGTTTAAACATTTTGTACACTATTTTCTGCGACTAAAGTGTCTTGTTTTTTACAGCACTGTTCCTGCTTGATAGTGGGAGTGAGCTTTGGTTGTGGCAGGGTTGGTGGCCAGACACAACAGAAGATCCTAGTACACAAACAGGATCTGGTGCTGTGCGATGGCAGGCAGAGCGACGTGCTGCAATGCAGACCGCACTTGACTATGCTCATCACATGGGCAGGAGAAGAGCTTCTGCGTGGCTTGTGTGGGCTGGCCTTGAACCACTTGAATTTACTAATCTGTTTCCTGTGTGGACTGATAGGGATGATATAGCAGAACTTAACATAAGGGTCAGTATGAAATATGCACCAGTGCCTCTACTGACTTTAAGTTGTCAGTATCTAAATATTGTTACAGCAGTATAGTACTAACATCGTAGAATCGGTGAGCTTGCTTCTTAATAAAGTTTGAGAAATGTAGTGTAATTAGTTGAAAATGATCCTGTGGGAGTTCTGTCACCACATGATGGTAGGAAATATTTAAAATACGTAGATGTATGTAGTTCATGTTTGCTGCAGTATATAATACAGGGGATTCCATTTAATTAGAAAATTTCTAATAAAGCACAATTTCTTTCATTCTCCCATGATATAAATCTGTCACTTGATAGGACCCTTTGACTTCCACTTCAGTGGTTTGCAAAGTTTAGTTAAATATATAACGAATATCTGAAAATATTTTGGCTAGTGTAGCATTTTTTAAGAAACTACATAAAAGGAAAGTATGTTTCTCTGAGAACAAAATGATGATATTTGAAACTGATTGATTCAGTTTCATTGTATTTCTTTCTAGTTTGACGGATCTGCCATCTCTTTTAGGCAATACTCGGACCAATGTGGTTAAAGTTTTAAAGTTCTGTGCCATGTCACATGTTTTTACAAAGATTTTAGGGAGAGGATTTTAACTTGTTTACTGTGTGACAAGCTCGCCCATATTTTATGTAAGTGGCCAGCCAATGTCACTTTCCTGTGGCATTCTTGTTGCTAAGTTTTCCCTTTCCTTCGGTTTTACTTTCTTATGTAGTCTTTTCCTTCTTTTCCTGCTTTCTTTGAGTGTGTTTTTCAGTTTTATTAGGTCTGTCCACATTCGTTCCTTTTAATGTGTGTCAGGGCACTGATGACCTCGATGTTGAGCGCCCATAAGCCCCAACACACACACACACTCTTTCTAGTTTGAGTATTAAATACAGATTTTCTTTTCAGATTAAGAGGAAAATAGCATCAAAAGCAAATATATTTCAGCTCAGTGATAAATTAAGGATAGTAGGTACCTCTATTATTCAAAAGATGATTGCATTGCATTGATGGTGCTACATTTCTGCATATTTTTGGAGCATTTTGGAACTGGGAGAAAAACTTGCCACAGGTTCAGTTTGTGTCTAACAAATGGGAAACAGGAGGTTGTCCTGAAACGTTATCAAACAGGGAAAGGGTGTTATTCAAGCATTTAGGAATCCAAATCTGCCATTCCTGTACATGTACTCCCTATAGCATACTAAACAGACAAATGATTTACATTTAGATAACACTTCTTTATCCAATGCACAAAAATGTGTGCACTTTTCTGTAGGTTCTTTTCTCAGCAAGTTTCTGGCAGAACTGAGAAATGTGAGTGTTTAAACCTAAAGTTTTCAGTGTAAGTCAAAGGCTTCCTTGTTGTGCATGTCTCTTCCATTGTGTACAGGAGTTACTTGTTGTCATTTAAAGACATTTGGTGTTACTTATCTGCATATATCATTACCATGATCTCCTCATATATATAATGTTATGTATTTTTTAAAAATATTTTGCTAGCCTTCTGTTCATTACGTAGTGACTCATTCCAGGACAGACTAGTGTTGTCTTACATTGCCCCATAGAACATGTGAAAAAATTAAACTAAAGATAATAGACATTTGAAATACATCTCTTTTGTAAAAATCAAGCAATGGAAACTCCAGATAGGAGTACCAGTAACATAGGAAAAGACAGATTATTACTTCCTGTAAAGAAGACACATTAAGTTGAGACAGGCACAATTAAAAGACAAACAAAGCTTTTGGACATGGCCTCATCAGCAAAAGAGAAACACACACCATTCATACACACAAGCAAGCAAACATGACAGCCAACTCCAGTATCTCGGGCTGGAACGCTGGCATTCTGGCTCAAGATGCTGGAGTTGGAGGTAATGTGTTTTAGTGCTTTTGGAATTTCAGAGTAAATTCTAGAACCGCTTGGCCTTCCACTGTTTTGAACAAGCGATATTTTAGAGGTGAGTGGGAGAAACAAATATGCCCTACTGTGCATAGCCTCTTTGAATGTGCAGGTCAAAAAATAGTTATGAGAAAAAGATGGACCTGGCGGCTGAACGGCGGTGGACAAGTACTTGCTATACGGTACACAGAGTTTTCGTGTACGGGTAGAGAAGAACAAGAAAAGTTTATGTAGTATTCTGTGCTCTTTTGTGTCTGTGTGGATTGTAAAAAGACTAATGAACAATTGAATATAGATTTCTATATACATTCACATTTTGGACTCACTTGAGACTAGAGACTTTTAACTTATTATATGTCTTGGTTGTGAACAAAGCAAGACACATGTATGGTGTTCATAAATTATTTGGTTATCAAACCAATGATATCTGAATATGTGTCAATGAGTCTAATATTTAAGGACTAAGTTAGCTTGCAGAAGTTGTTGTCTGTGGAAGTTGAGAATATAAAGTGATTGAACTGAAGTGTATTCTAAGAGTACCCAAATTATTTCAAGGATAGAGAAGTAGTTTAATAAACTCTTTTAACCAGCTATAGTCTTTGGAGAAGAAGCTTTTGGGAGATCAGCATAGCTGATTACACAGAGAAGAGGATCAGCTACACACAACTTGCAAGTTAACTGACTTGAGAGATGTGTGAGCCTTGCAACCCAATACCACACTGTCTCATGTTGTCCGAAAAATGCTAGTGTGTGCAGGTGGTGTGCTTGCTTATGTGTGTGAATGGTGTGTGTTTGTCTTCTGCTGATGAAGGCTGTGGACAAAAGCTTTATGTACGTGTCTTTTAATTATGCCTGTTGGCAACCTAATGTGTCTTCCCTATTTCCCTTCAAATCTTTTATTATTTGGTAATTATTGCAGCAATTTTTTAGGGTAAGAAATAGACCATCAAAAGATGTGCTCCAATATTCTGTGCCCTTTTGTTGGGCATGCTGTTAGAGTTTTCTGTTGTCTCTGTTCACTCCACATAATAATCTCACAATTGCTAAATTGTAATGAAAATTTCTGTTCTATGTGTGGTGGTACTGATGGGTTTCAATCAAGTGTTGCTTTATTTCAGACGATACCTGCGATTTATAATATCCAAAAGCTTTACAAAATGAGAATTTTTGAAAAGTTTCACAATTTGTAACAAAGATATGGGGAATATCCTTCAAATATATTGCTGCACAGTTGTTTGAATTATCTCCTTTTCTGCTGCAGGATGGAAGAAAACCTGGAGAAGTACTTACAGTGGAAGATGAGCTAGCAAGACTGACATGCTCAACCTATCCCCCTGCTCAGCTGCTGCAGAGGCCACTACCTGATGGTGTGGATCCCACCTGCCTCGAAATCTATCTCGACCCTAATCATTTCCAGGTGGAGTATAATAACTATGAATATTGTTAAATAGCTTTGTTGTTGTTCCCTTGTGGTGCAATTATGTTAATATTACTGTATAATAATATCTAGGTACTATCAAGAAACAGGTTGTTAAAAATAATTATCATTTAAAAAAATAATGTAGGAATTAATTTTAATTAACAACTTTACACTTTTGAAAAGTGGTCATTATGGAATAACTAATATTTTCAACAACGAATTTTGGTTTTGTCTGTACTAAATCTTTTCTCCAGATCATACATTAAATGCAAAACAGAGCATTTAAAAATATGTAAAAAATGATCTGAATAAAACTGAGTCTGAGAAGTGTACCTTGGAGCATAAATAAAATTGTTAGGTAAAGGGAGATGAGGGGGAAAGCTAGTCATACTTGTGTTTCTCAAGAGATTTGTTGACTCAGCTGTTCCCCCAGAAAAGTGAAGAACAGGATGGCTGCATTAGATAGCCTGTTGGGGATTGACCACTACTTTCCTTGTGGTTGTAGTTATTGTTGTTTTCAGTTCAAAGACTGGTTTGATGTAGCTCTCCACATTAGTCCATCCTGTGCAGGCCTCTTCATCTCTGGATAATTGCTGCAATCTACATCTGCTTGAATGTGTTTACTGTGAAAGCCTTGGTCTCCACCTACAATTTTTACCCTCCCTGGTGCTACATTGTTTAGTAAATAAATAGTTTGGACAGGGAGAGAATAGAAGCTTTCGAAATGTGGTGCTACAGAAGAATGCTGAAGATTAGATGGGTAGATCACATAACTAATGAGGAGGTATTGAATAGAATTGGGGAGAAGAGGAGTTTGTGGCACAACTTGACAAGAAGAAGGGACCGGTTGGTAGGACATGTTCTGAGGCATCAAGGGATCACAAATTTAGCATTGGAGGGCAGCGTGGAGGGTACAAATCGTAGAGGAAGACCAAGAGATGAATACACTAAGCAGATTCAGAAGGATGTAGGTTGCAGTAGGTACTGGGAGATGAAGAAACTTGCACAAGATAGGGTACCATGGAGAGCTGCATCAAACCAGTCTCAGGACTGAAGACCACAACAACACAACATTTGGTGATTATAATAAAGCAGAGTTTTTCCATCAGTTCATAACCATGGATGAAACATGGGCCCATCACTTTAAACCTGAGTTGAAGGAACACTCAAAACAATGGACTGAAATGGGAAAATAAGCTCCAATGTGCAGGCAAGGTCATGGTGTCAGTTTTTTGGGAGGCACATGGGAAAATTTTTATTGATTATCTTCAGAAAGGAAGAGTAACCACTGGCAACTGTTATGTGCAAAAACTAGTTAGTGAAATTCGAATTCCTTCCTCTTACACCGTATTCTCCAGATTTTGCCCCCTCTAATCATGTTCTGTTTCCAGACTTATAAATGGCTTGTTGGTAAAAGATTTGCCAGAAATGAAGAGGCAGAGTCTGCTGTTGATGGCTGTTTTGCAGAGTTCAACAGTTCTCACTATAAACAGGGTATTGAAGCTGTTGAACACTGCTGGGAAAAGTGTATTGAGCTGAACGGAGACTGTGTAGAGAAATAAAGATTTTTTTCCCCCAAAAAGTTTGTGTTTGCTTGTTAGGCTGCGTACTTTAGGGACAGCCCATGTATTTACCCATTCATTCTTCAGTAGATCTACATTTCAAAAACTTCTATTATCATCTTGTCTGTACTTTTAATTGCCTGCATATATCTTCCAAAGGTTACTCATAAGAAAAGTACTGTCAAAGGCGGTTTCCTGAGACTTAAATTTAGATTCTGCCCAATACCTGTCAATTCACTACATAATTTGTCTTTTTGCAGTATAATCCATGCTACATAGGAGCTACAGTGCCTGTCTCCAAGCTTGTAACAATGAGGAGACTGTGTAGTCTGGTGTAGTTTACAGAAAGAATCTTTTACTTTGCAGCTGTAACAGCAGTCAAAAACTTTATGTAACCGAGATCACATTAATACTTATTTATTTTCAACAACCAAGTTCGATAGACTTTGATGTTGTCTACTGGTCTTCAAAGCCTGTTGAAACTGGTTATCCAAAATAAATAAGTATTTATGCAATCTTGGCTATAGAAAGTTTTTTACCAAGTGAAACAGATTTCTTTTTTCATTTCTTAACATGAGAAATTTCTGGTTTGGTGATGGAATTAATTTGCACAGTAATAAACAAAGGACTAAAAGATAGCCGAACATCCACATAAAAGTACCCTATCTTTACATAAACCCTTAATGAAGAGACACATGTGAATATGTAAAAATAATATAGAATATTATTTATATAGCATTCACCTTTTGTTGTATACAGGATGGTCCATTGATAGTGACTGGGCCAAATATCTCACAAAATTAGCATCAAACAAAAAAACTACAAAGAACGAAACTCGTCTAACTTGAAGGGGGAAACCAGATGGCACTATGGTTGGTCCGCTAGATGGCGTTGCCATAGGTCAAACGGATTATTTTTTTTTTTTTTTCTTTTTTTTTTCTTTTAAAATATAGGAACCCCCATTTTTTATTACATATTTGTGTAGTATGTAAAGAAATATGAATGTTTTAGTTGGACCACTTTTTTTGCTTTGTGATAGATGGCGCTGTAATAGTCACAAACGTGTAAGTACGTGGTATCACGTAACATTCTGCCAGTGTGGACAGTATTTGCATCGTGATACATTACCAGTGTTAAAATGGACTGTTTACAAATTGCGGAAAAGGTCGATATCGTGTTGATCTATGGCTATTGTGATCAAAATGCCCAACGGGCATGTGCTATGTATGCTGCTCCGTATCATGGACATCATCATCCAAGTTTCCGGACTTTTCCCCGGATAGTTACATTATTTAAGGAAACAGGAAGTGTTCAGCCATATGTGAAATGTCAACCATGACTTGCAACAAATGATGATGTCCAAGTAGGTGTTTTAGCTGCTGTCGCCGCTAATCTGCACATCAGTAGCAGACAAATTGCGCTAGAATCGGGTATCTCATAAACGTCGGTGTTGAGAATGCTACATCAACATCGATTGCACCCGTACCATATTTCTATGCACCAGGAATTGCATGGCAATGACTTTGAACGTCATGTACAGTTTTGCCACTGGGCACAAGAGAAATTATGGGACGATGACAGATTTTTTGCACGCGTTCTATTTAGCGACGAAGTGTCATTCACCAACAGCGGTAACGTAAACCAGCATAATATGTACTATTGGGCAACAGAAAATCCACGATGGCTGCAACAAGTGGAACATCAGCGACCTTGGTAGGTTAATGTATGGTGCGCCATTATGGGAGGAAGGATAATTGGCCCCCATTTTATCGATGGCAATGTTACTTCAAGGTGTTTGACTGCATGACAGAATGGCGATGTACTTCCAACATGATGGATGTCCGGCACATAACTCGCATGCCGTTGAGGTGGTATTGAATAGCATATTTCATGACAGGTGAAATGGTCGTTGAAGCACCATACCATGGCCCGCACGTTCACCGGATCTGACATCCCTAGATTTCTTTCTGTGGGGAAAGTTGAAGGATATTCACTATCGTGATCCACCGACACCACCTGACAACATGCGTCAGCGTGTTGTCAATGCATGTGCGAACATTACAGAAGGCGAACTACTGGCTGTTGAGAGGAATGTCGTTACACCTATTGCCAAATGCATTGCGGTTGACAGACATCATTTTGAGCATTTATTGCATTAATGTGTATTTATAGGTAATCACGCTGTAACAGCATGCATTCTCAGAAATAAGTTCACAAAGGTGGATGTATCACAGAGGAAAAACCAAAATAAAATGTTCAAACATACCTAATGTTCTGTATTTTAATTTAAAAAAAACCTGCCTCTTACCAACCGTTCGTCTAAAATTGTGAGCCATTTGTTTGTAACTGTTACAGCGCCATCTGTCACAAAGCGAAAAAAGTGGTCCAACTAAAACATTCATATTTCTTTACGTACTACACGAATATGTAATAAAAATGGGGGTTCCTATTTTAGAAAAACGCAGTCAATATCCATTTCACCTATGGTAGCGCCATCTAGCGGGCCAACCATGGCGCCATCTGGTTTCCCCCTTCAAGCTAGACAAAATTCGTTCTTTGCAGTTTTTTCGTTTGACGCTTGTTTCGTGAGATATTTGGCCCGGTCACGAACAATGTATACTGTACCACCCTGTATACTGTAGTTCATTTTGTTTTGTTAAGAAGTAAGAGCAGTTGTTTATCTGTTCATGTAATGTGTGTATAAATAAGCAATCAGCAGTGTAGTGTTCTATGCCAAGATTAGCTTCATTGGAAATGAGAACAATTTTGTTTCCTTAAGTTGCTAGGTCAGATTCGACATATTTCAGAACTCTTTGTCCTTTATAAATGTGCCATGCTTCTTATTAATTTCAGAGGTTGTCATAAGGCTGTTTCACTTTTACAGGAGCTTCTTGGTATGTCAAAAGAAGAATTCTCTTCCCTTCCTTTATGGAAACAGACAAAACTGAAGAAGGATGTTGGATTATTTTAGGGGACACTTTTGTTCTTCCATATCAGTGTTAAATTTGGACAGTGCAAGATTGTGATAAAATGTGAATTCAGGTGTACTTGACATGAAGAGTATACTGAATATGTATGAAGACTAGTTTTGTGTTTGTGTACTGTAATTTTACTGCTGTGATTGGCTGTGTGATGTGTTCACAGTTTGTTCCTACTATGTTGCGGATAATGCTTAAGTGTTTTCAATCAATAGAGGTAGGAAACACATAAGTGCTGTGCTACATTGCTGTGGAGTTACACTAATGTGATCCTGTGCCTTTCAAAAAATGTGATGTTTGAAACTGCAAAATTTCATAAGTCATGTATGCATTTTTCAGACCTGCTGAAGCTTCTAGTCCAAATGCAAGTTGCAGTTTACATAACGTAAAGCAACATCTTAAATAGTTTCCTTGGTTTGCCAATGTTGCCTTAAAATTTGTCTGTTCTAGAAATTTTTCTGTGATCTATATTGCTGATAAGAAAACTTTCCTCATTTTCTGTGTTCCAAAATAAGGCACACGTTTCCAGTGGTTTGAGTAATAGCTGAATTGCAGTGCATGTCTGTTTCAGTTTTAAAGTGTGAGATAATTTATATTAATGATCAGAAAAATGAATTTATTCTAACCTAACAGACTGAAACTATTTTCCCCCGTTGTTTTGTAGATGCTAACATTGATTTTAACACATCATAAAGAAGCATCTGCTACAACAAACAGTTGCAGTATTCTTTCCCCATCTCAAATTACAAATAATCATCATGTTTTATTTATGTTCTTAATACCCTCAATCCTCGAGTTTTGGTTAATGTGAAATATTGCTATTATTATGCATTCCTCACCAGTTTCTATTAACAGATGTTATACCAAAAGTTGTGTGTTTTCTGTTACCTATATTTTGTTGAATTTCTTATAAATATATGTACATTAAATTATTTATCATTTCAACTATCAGATTAAGCCACTGTCTTGTAAAAATAGAAACAAACAAACAAATAAACACACACACACACACACACACACACACACACACACACACACACTCTTCTTTATGAGAAGCTTGATTTTTGTACAGTTGTGACTTGCTTTGTGCGTAAATGAAATGTAAATTTTGACTGATTTACTTATATAAAAATATATATTTAAAATACTTTTTTGTACATAACATTTTATTTATAAACTAATATAATGTAAATTAAAGTTATTACTTATGATGTTCACTTTTTAATTTATAACATGTAATCCACAAAACTGCTAACATATTGCCACTAATACCTATATTTGGTGCAGCTGCATGGGACACAAAGTAAGGTTAACTTTATATGGAGCCAGTGTTTAAATAATTAGAAATGTTTTCAGGTAGATTTTGCACGTCTGTGTTAGAGAACGCAGCAACACCTTATGGCTTTTGCCCCCAGATTTTAATGTGCTATTGGTGACTGACTTCTGTTAGCTCAGTAGACATTGGTTGCTAAACTAGGTACTTTGAGGCCATAGTTTGATGTAATTTTTATTGTGGTCTTCATCTGATGACTGATTTCATGCAGTTCATGACAGCATTCTCTCATATGTTCAGATAATTTCAGCAATAATAATATTACTGTAATATATAAAAAGAAGAATTTTGAGGTACCACATAGAGCGATCATACGATAACAGACATTAATGCAGGAATCACCCCATAGTATCACTTCCATTCTATTAAAATGAAATAAATAATCAGGAAAAATTAAAAACTAAGCCACACCATACAAGTTTGATTTGCTGTTATGTTATATGATCAACATTTCCTGATGATTTTGACTCAAGTAGTAGCAGGTGAGTCAGTATAGAGGAGGGCATGCTTGACTCATTGTTTTCTCACTGCAGTAGCAGCTTAGTCACAATGGAGAGGTAGACCACTCAACACACTGTGCATTTGTCCTACAGATGTTCTTTAAAAATGCAGAGTCTGTGACCATCAGTCAGAAGAAGTTCTGTCTCCAACTTTCCATGTAATGGTGCAATACCATCCTGTATGGGTTAAGAACTTTTGTGAGACCAACTGTTTTGGCAGGGCAGAAGGAGAAAGGAGCATTGTGAAGACGGCTACATCACCTGACAACGTTGAAGTTGTGTGTTGTGCAATTCAACAGAGCCCCAGCTGATCTGCAGGGCAACATGCCCAGGCTATGGGGTTATCAAAGTTCTGTCTGACAAATTTTACACAGTATAAACTTTCATTACTACAAAACTGTGATAGTTCAGAAGTTGAAGCATTATCATATTTTGAGGAGGAGATGTTTTGCATAGATGAGGCTCTCTTTTTTTGATAGATGGCAGTGGTAATAAACAAAACTGTCATTATTGGTCCCCAAGCAACCCTTGCCAATTGCATCAGTAACACTGCATTGTTATAGTTACAGTGTGGGCTCTATTGGGCAAATTTGGTGTCATAGGGCCTAATTTCATTGAAGAAAATGGGAGAGCCACCACTGCGAACTCTGGGGTGCAAAGTTATCATGGAACTTCATTTCTGTGGCAAAAATTGTCAAATTGTTTGGTTTCAGTAAGACAGATCACACTTTGAATGTGTTTGACCAAAATAACGAAGCTGTTTCTGGGAAAATTGTATTCAACAGTATCTTGGTCCGTGAGACTTTTGTGGAACTCCCTCAAGAGAAAGTGTACATCAATAAACCACTTACTATGCTTCAGTTCAAGTATGTTATTGAGTGAGAGATTTTTGCTATATCGCATAATGTGTTAGAGTGATGGGAAACTTCACACACAGCATCAACAAGTGTGCTGAAAAAATAGGGCCAGCACTTGAAGAACATTATTTTTCACAAATGATTGATTCCTGTCAGCAACATATATGGTGTATACTCCATCTATTGTGCATCTTTTTAAATAAAAGATGTTGCTACATCTTAAAATGTCACTATGTACTATAAATTCAAAAGCCATCAAATAGCACTGACTCATCCTGTATCTCACTGAATTCACATAACCACTAGTATACACACAAGCTATGCCAATTGTAACAATAGTTTTTCTGTAACGTTCTCTGTGGGATTTCAATCATTAATTTTAGTAGTGTGTCATCTCCTCTTGCAGACAGTTAATTAATCCATTAACCATCATGTTCTGACAAACTTATCATGAAGAAGTCGTCTGGACAGTGGATATGCTGACAAATTGTATAAGAATTCATAGATCCCTGAAGAGATTTCTACAAGATATTTGGTTGGTAACTTCACACAATACTGTTGCTGCATACTTCTGGAAAGTAAGCCTAAATTATACTAGCAATCCAGTGTGAAGGCCAACACAATGTGAGAAATTTCTAAGTGTAAAGAATGCAGAACTAAGCTCTAGATAACTTATTGATGTTTTGGTGGAACATCAGTTTATTGGCCATTTGGATGCCCAGAGATTACACATCTAGTGCCTTATCCAGTTTGTGCCATTTGATCTCTACAGCTGGTACCTGCAAGAGCTCTTTATTTGTTTGAAATAGCACATATGAATTTTTTTAGGATGAACAGTTAAGCTGTTAGACAGTTGTATGTTTCTTTAGTCTCTTGGCTGTGTGTTGATGAGTTTAGACCGTGTATCAGTAAGACAGATCACACTTTGAATGTGTTTGACCAAAATAACGAAGCTGTTTCTGGGAAAATTGTATCCAACAGTATCTTGGTCTGTGAGACTTTTGTGGAACTCCCTCAAGAGAAAGTGTACATCAATAAACATCTTATCTAATGTTCCTCCATGCTGAATTTTGTTTTATCTGTAACACAAAATTTGTTACTGTGACTCTGTTTTCTGTTGTTAAGGTGTTATTTCACCCACATAAAGGAATAACTTTGACCCTTTGAACCTCACTCATTTCTGCCTGAGACAACCATTTTATTATTATTATTATTATTTATTATTATTATTATTATTATTATAAAATACCAATGCCTTTCATATAAACTCACCAATGCTGTCACAAGACAGAGTGTCCTAGTGGTACAGTGAAGTACTTCTATGAATGCAGTACATTGTAGTGGTAACTTCTAGGGTTCAAATTAATAGTTGGTGCGGAGACAGTGCTACATGGTTGGAGGAGATTCTGATAAGCATTGTTTTTTTTTCCCACATGGAGGACATTATTCACAGTGAAAGTAAGCAAATCTAAGTCATTGTAATGTAGGTTTGAGATTGTACTGCTGCTTTCAAGAGTACAATTGAAATGAAACCACTGGTACAGTATGTATTGTGATAAAAGTTTTTTTTTTAATTTTAGGCCAACTTTTGCCTGTTGTTTAGGACTGTAATTTATTTTGTGTGTTATGTGTTCATGGACATTTCAAGATGTGGGATTCTGTCTATGAAAAACGTGAATATGCTTTCAAATATATCGCATGAAATGATGGGTGGTTAGAAATTTTGTCCCAGTAGTTTCAAAGTGAAACCACCTCCTTAAAACAATTTTTTATTTTTTGGCAGTTTCTTCTTGTACTTGTTTCTTACTGTGATGATAAAGGTAAATTATGTGAAAAATTTTAAAATTATATATTTTTATATTGGTGGGATGCAAAGGATTAATGCCATACCATTTTAATTTCCCTGCAGAATTTTATCACTTACACAATCAAAGGTCTTGGCAAGGTCACAGAAAATGCCAACAGGGTAATTTTCCTTGTTTAATTCTATAAAATGGAGTTTAGTGACCATAGAGTGCTTTTTGTATGGTATCCACACTGAGTTATTAAAATGTTATTGCAAGAAAAGTAGTTAGTGATCTGTTACAAGCTAACTTCACAAAAAAACACAAAATGAGGGGCTGGGTCAATAGGTAGTCACTTGGTCATCTCCATTTTTATAATGTAGTATTACTACTGCCTATTTCAGTCTTTCAGGAAACGGACCTCAACTGATAGACTGATTACAAAAGTAACTCAAGGGAGCATTATCAAGTCAGATGAGATATCAGCACTTCAGATGAAAAACCGTCATAGTGAGAAGAGTTATTTCTTTTCTGTGGCCTTATAACTCTAAACTGCTTTTTGCCATTACTTGGTTTGGACATAATTATGACTATGAACAAACAAACTTGTATGCATCACAATGGAGGCAGTTGTCCTCTTCACATCATTTACTTTATATAACTTGTCTATCCTTGTCAATGAAATGAGCAGATATGAATCTTCCCTACTTGATACCTGATGACAAGGAAAAACACATGGAAGGTGACTCCACACATTTCATAATTTGTTGTTTCATGCAATATACTTTATTGCTCAACAATAAATATTATAATTACGAATTAAAAACCTTGCCAAGAAATGAGTAGCAATGCTCACAATAATTTAAAGAATGTGAACAGGGTCAATTCATTAATAAAAAAAACTTTAACAATTTACACCATTATAAATAGGGCTTAGGACAAGGAATATACATAAGCCCCCAAACACAAGTAAGATGTCACACCAGCTAGACGTGACTGCAGTTTGGTTCGAACAAACTGAATTTACCAGTACGATAAATTACAAATGAATGCCACTAAAGGCACTAACAATTCCCAAGCATGGATAAAACGTTAAACGACAGACAACACCCACCCCAAAATACAGTAAGGCTAACAAGTCATCCCACTGATCATGGCTGCTGGAAAGTCCTTAACAATTTATAACCTACATAAAATCCCTTAAGCAATAAAATACACAATCCTCCAGTGAGGTCATACAATTAAAATGTGATTCTCAACTGGTACACAACAGCAGAAACATTGACAATGACCTTTAAATAAATATACAATCCCCCAAAATACAAGAAGAGGTGGCAAAATACAGCAGACAGCTATCACAGGCAACAAGCAGGCAAGTTTCACAATGAATGGAGTTAGCTATTCACAATGAATAGAGTTAGCTAATGACTGTGAATAAAAAACAAAAAACTCAACAGTTCATACTCATAAGTAAAGGGCTTTAAAACTTAACACGCTCCACAACTAGCAATAAGGGTGCAAGGTTTAAATAAGTAGTTAAAGAGCAAATATAGTGACAAGGAACTTCGGACTTGCAGAACACACTTTAAAGTTTATGTGCTTGCTGAATTCACAATACTGAATAGATCAAGAGTTTTGAAATTAAATGGTGATGCTCCGCCTTGGCACGTATTAAACAATGAAATTTACTTAACCTGAGCCAACATTAGACAGCTGGTATAGAGGCACCTGATTGCAGGCCATCCTGGACATCATATGAGAGAGAAATGATGGTGTAGCAGAAAGAAAACACGTCTGTGCTCTGGGCCCAGGAAACAGGAATGCATTGTCTGCTGCCAGATCTACCCTGCCAACGCACACCAGAAGGGAACAGCAGTCTGCCCAAATAAAGCTACAAACAAGAATGTCCAGGATGTAGGCAATATTAACTTATCCTGGAAGTGACTACACATACAAGTTAAACGTTAAACACTCCTTAAAATTATTCAAAAATTAACAAGGTGAAACATCAGTGTCGTCAAATCTGATGACTAGGGCATACTCATCTATAAAAATTGTCTTGCTTTCGACACAGATTATGTTGCAATTTCAGTTTCATCAATTCAATTTACAACAGAGAATGCTCATGTACTTGCGTGGAATGTGGTATGGGAAAACAAATTACCATCAGTTACACTGACTTAAGACTGTACACACAATCACTGGGAGATACGTTAATATAAATGGTCCTGTTCCACATTAACACAGACGTTGTCTTATGATGACAAGCACCAATAAAAAACAACATGTAACTCCACTCAGGTGTGAAGCAGCCATGACTTCCAGGATTTCAAGCAGGGGTGCTATTGCCTCCAATAGTAGTCATCCATGGCTCACTACTGTTGTTTGGAAAGCTTAGTTGATGGAAAGAACTAATGAAACAGATAATAAAGTGTACTATCAAACAGACCACAAAGTAATATCAATTAATTGAAAGCTGCAAATGAATTAAATTAGCCTTTGCCCTCTCCCTCACCCTCACCTTCCCTTTCGCCCACAACCCCACTGCCTCTCCCTCTCTAATTTTAGTGAGTCAAATAGGGCATACAGTCATTCAAGTCACAGTGGCTCAAAAATGGCTCTGAGCACTATGGGACTTAACTTCTGAGGTCATCAGGCCCCTAGAACTTAGAACTAGTTAAACCTAACTAACCTAAGGATATCGCACACATCCATGCCTGAGGCAGGGTTCGAACCTACGACCAGAGCGGTCGCGCGGTTCCAGACTGCAGTGCCTAGAACCGCTCGGCCACGAGTCATAGTGGAAGTCTTGCTGTGGACACAGCAGTGCACATTTGGGTGTCTGTGCTATTGTGTATGTGAATGTGTCTACTTTTGTCAGAAAAAGTGCTAGTGCTTAAAAGCTAGTGTGAACATTGTTTCTGTTCCCATGCATCGACTCACTACAGGTGAGTGGCTGCCTTTCCCTTATTGTACATATTATTCTATCCAGAAATTTCCATTATCATTACACAGTGGAAATTAGTAATTTAATTATTCTGTGAAATAATGGAGTTAGACCAATGAATGCCTCACAAACCATAGGCATGTCAAATTGATGCATTTCACTATAAAGGCATATTAAGTAGTATTAAACATTGATCTGATGCATGTTAACAGCAAGCAAGAATAGGACTGTGATACGATACGAGAATATCGTACATCAGACACTCATGTTGGAAACAACTTAAATACATTGTTTCATTTTCCATGATTCTGTTTGAGGATACAGCTATGTAAATTTGACACAATCTAGGTCTTTCTGCTACAGACAACAGTGCTGCTGCTTTAGGAAATAGTGCTGCAGCAGTCACCTTCAGGTGTTACTGATGAATTATGGCCTTGTGCTCATCTGTCCTCCAAGCATCACATTTAATAAGGACTGTTCATTATTCTGTCTCATTAATGCAGTATGCCAGTATCAGTTAAGTGTTTAGATTAGTTTGTGACAGGCTTTTTCTGAAATGACATTTTGATAGCTACTACTCTTGAGTCTTTGTCCCTGCTTCGCTCATGCACTCATTTTTAACAACGGCCATTTTTAAAATTACTGTTGGAGACACAAAGGATGGCGGTTGAGTTTAGGCTTGTTCTGCACATCTACATCATATGTTCTCTGAGAACCAAAGAGTGTTCTGTAGTGTTTGCAGTGCTCTGCTGTGACTGTCATAGTCAATGTGAGCATGAAATGTGATTGTAGTGATTTATTTACTGAATTTTTACTCCACCTGTTGTGAGCTGTCGTAGCTATTGGTGGTGGTAAGTGAGAAATTCTGCATGAGTAAATAAGATACATAATTTGCAGTATACATGCTTTCATCAAGTGCAGAACATGTGTGTGTGCTTACTGCAACTGTCTCTTGGAACAGATAACAAAGCAATTTCTGTCCATGTCTTGAGCTGTGTAAACTGCCATCATTACCGTACCAGACTATAATAATGTCTTGTACTAATCCCCATGCAAACACATTATTTTTCGTATTTTAAAGTTTCAGAGTATTGACATGTCTGTACTTCATATCTTAGGAATTATTATTATTTATATAGCATATAATTATTGCCAATTATTTGAGAAATATCATACACTTTTACACACTGATAAACTTCCCTTCAAGTGATAACACCATCCAGAATACGCAATATTGACAAATAGAGTAGTACTGTCAGCACAACCAAGATTACACACATAACAAATTGACAGTCATTAAATAAAGATGTGTATCCAGACACAGATTGCCGTAATAATAATTTTAGGAAAGAAATGAATTCCCTGACTACTGCGTGATACTGGTATAAATCTTCCCACTGTTTGCTTGCAGACTTCTTTTGAATGAGCATTTGTGATTCTATGAAACTGTACTTTTCTTCTTATTAGCTAAACCTAATTAATAGGAACTGATATATTACCGCCATTTGGCAGCCATAGCTAAATGAAGGATTTCTTATAAGGGTCACATCTATTCCATAAAAGGCAATTGGACTGATAAGTAAATTAGCAGTTGCCATTGTGCAATGTTGTTCTACTCTTATTAAGAATGTTTCTGTGGGGAACAAACCAAAGTTATACAAAATCACCACATACACTGACTTTTCACGTATTGATTAGTTAGTTATTAATATTCTTTTTGTAATTATGGAGCAAAGTTTCCAAAGTTCAGTATTGGAAGCCTGTAAACCCTCAGAAACATTATCTTGAATGTGCATTTTCAACTTCTTACAGTGTAATGAATAGTCCATTAAATTTTGGGCATGCATCCATGCAAATAAAACTTCCTCCACTGATATTTCATCCAGCCATCCTCAGAGTAAGTCATAAGACTGATGACAAGATGCCAAGTGCGGACTTATATGCTCCACTGCGGCGGTACTGCGTATGCGGGTCACAGACGCTGGTCAGTGGCAAAGAAATACGTTTACACATGCACTGCCTGTGACGAAGGTGTACTGACATTCGATTTGCTTATCGATGTATGTTCGGTGGTTGTGACACTATGACAACTTCTCTGCAGTTTCATTACCCCAAGAGGTAGATTCCATGCTTTGTTCAAATTAAAACCATTATCTCTATTTATTAAACTATTAGCTAATCTACTGTCTATAGCTTCCTTGAAGACAGAATCCCAAAAGGAAGAGGTGGATATTAAAATCTTCACATCACTGTAATTCATGGAATGCCCTGTATCAATACAATGTTCGGCCACAGCTGACTTGTCTGGCTGTAATAAGTGTGTGCATCTTCAGTGCTCCACATGAACAGTGTGAGATGTTTGACCTATGTGTGACTTGTCACAATTTCCACCTCACCTGGTTTTAGAAGCAGTAAATCATTCTTTGCAGAGCCAAGTGAAACTGCAAGCTCTGTGGGTGGCCAGAAGATCACCTTAACACAGTGGTTCTCAAGAATGTGGCCTATCTTCGAGGAAAGAGCACCCACATAGGGCAAAAATGCACTTGATCTGAAGGAATTACTGTCTTCTTCCCTATCACATGCCTGCATTCTAGGTTTTACTTTGAATGCTCTATGATTTTGTTGCGGAAAAAATTCATTCGTTTTAAAAATGCTCCTGAGGTATACAAGCTCTTCTTGCAAATTACCTTTATTGGATGTACAGTGTGCCCTATGAACTAAGGTCTTAAGGACACCTATGGCCTGTGAAGGGTGATGGCAGCTACTGGCATGTAGATATAGATTTGTGTGTGTTGTTTTCCTATATATGGCTTGTCCTAATGTGCCATCATCTTTATGGCAAATGACAACATCCAAAAAGGGGAGGCAGAGTAAATTTTATACTAACATGGATAGAATTCAAATGCTCATGAAATCAAGGTAATTCATCTCGTGCAGCCATACCACAAATGCGTTGTCCACGTACCTCCAGAAAACCGTTGGTTTATAACTTGCTGAGACCAGTGCCTGGTCCTTGAAGTCTTCCATGAATAAAGTAGCTACCAGAGGGGGGAGGGGGCTTCCCATAGCAACGTCATCAATCTGCTCATAAAATTCACCATTAAACTGAAAATAAGATGATAAAAGAACAGTTTCAAATAGCCTTGATGTTCTTATCAAAATGTAGGCCGATAAGAGAGAAAGAGTCCTTTAAAGATGCCTTGGTGTGTAATGATACCACATCAAAACTAACAAGCACATCTGTACTATTTAACCTGACATTGCTAAGTCTCTGAATAAAATCCATAGAAGTTGTCATGGTGTCGCCACTGCCGAACATACAATGGTAAGCAAATCGAATGTCAGTATGCCTTTGCCACAGGCAGTGCATATGTAAGTGTATTTCTTTGCCACTGTCCAGTGTCTGAGACCTGCATGCGCAGTACCGCCGCAGTGGAGCATATAAGTCCACACTTGGCATCTTGCTGTCGGTCTTGTGACTCACTCTGTTGAAGGCTGGACGAAACGCAACCGAAATATCAGTGGAGGAAGTTTTATGTGCGCGGCTGCAAGGCCGAAATTTATTGGAATTTATCTTGAACGTTTCCAGGTCTGTTACTGAAAATTATAGTAATAGCAACTTGTATCCTTCTAGGCACATCTGAACAGTTTTTGTGACTTCCAAATGAAGTATGAAAAGAGAAAATGGTGATAAAAAGGCTAAAAAAGAGGAGGGACATAATGGCTGTGTTAAGATGACACCTAGTTGACATTTCCTTGTTTAGTTATATACTGTTTTAATTGTGTTTTTTTTTAAATAAATGTCCTTCTGACTATAATGCTGATGCAAGTTGACTGGACTTTAGCAGGATACACAGCATCCCTTCAACTTCGCCCAGCCCATGAGCTTAAACATCGAGCTAGGACACACTTATCTACGGAGTGCACATACATCAGGCTATGATATGTATCAACCAAACAATTGCTCCAGTCATCACATCTCTTCAACTTTGCCTAACCGATAAACATGAACTTAAACATCAGGCTACGACACACTTACTTATGGAATACATAGATATTGGCCCAGGGGAGGCTTTCTGTTAACACAATGACAAGGTGATCCATCATTATTATATTTCACCAAAAAGTCCAGAAATGGCTTTGCCCATCTTTTTCATCATCTGTAGTGAACTTTGCCTTTGGATGTATAGATTTAAGATGAGCCAAAAACATATTCAGTTCCAGTTACCTATATGGTCACACTACAGCAGGTTGCTCTCAATAATGATAAATTTAGAGCAGTCTCCTCACAGTACCATAGCTAGACCATCAGTCTGTGTGTAATTATATCCAGTGAATAAAAAGGCAGACCTCAGGACATACTTGAAAAGTTCAGTCATGGTCATACTTCTGGCAATGAGCTGGAACAAGTCTCCCAGAGGCACTTAAGTGAAGAGTGACTTGGCATTGTAACTATCCTGAGGCTGTAATCCTTGGAAGCACTGAATGAAATCAGTGGTGGTCCATACATGATGATCCCGTTTCCCTGACAGATGGTGAACAATTGTGAATACTAAGACAGGTCAGAAGTAGGAGGTCCCAATTTGCTGACTATGGGTGTTAGAGCTGTTGAGAAGAGTTCAAGTCTTTCTGCTTATTTATCTCGTACAAGCAGTGGAACTGTTTTAGTAGACACTGTTGTTTAGTAAGTGGAACTGTTTTGGTAGACACTGTTGTTTAGTAAGTTGCACATCATCTTGATGCATTCAGAATGCTGGAGAATAAACTAGGCATTACTTCTGTGTCTTCTTCAAGCACAAAATGCTGCTCTCATTTCTATATTTCTTCTGCAGCCTCTGAAGAAAGACAAGGTGTGACTTGTGCAAGAGTTCTAGTTCCGCCCAAAACTGGTTCTTTACCAAGAACAGATATTGTGACTTTGTCCCATTCTTGGTTGATGAGACTGATAAGGGATTTACTATGTGCCTCATTTGCTTGCTTGTTGGAGAGACGCTTGGACTTGGATTTCTGTTGTACTGTGCAGTAGTTGTGTCGAATGTCAAACATAGCCCATGTAATGTCATCAATCCATTCCCAGGTCAATGGGGCACTGCAGTGTGAGATCAAGATACACAGCAAAAAGTTCTCTTGCAATTGTGTCCAGCACATGGGAGACATAGCATTTATCTACCTGACTGACAAGTCATTTTTTATTTTTTATTTGGTATGCATATTCCATGGATCCGTACATGCGAGTGATTCGTCTGGATGTGGAACGTGTCAATACAATCGTACAAATACAATTAATGCTACAGAATAGTAATATAATACAATGATATAGATATTAATAAGTATCACTTTTTCTCATTTACAAGCTGTCAATTAACTAGTATAGCAATTCACAATATAACATTATAACTATAACATTAACATAATATTGTATCGTCCATCTAATAACTAAGAGACTAAATACATCTATTATTAAGGGAGGGCATTACTTCTGGAAAAGAATTCATCTAACGAGTACAGTGGATGGTCAAGCAGGTATTTTTTTAACGTACCTTTGAATAGCATTTCATTTTCTCTTGTACATTTAATATAATGAGGCAATGCATTAAAAGTCTTTATAGCAGCATACTTTACTCCCTTCTGTACAAGTGATAAATTTTTTAGTTTGACATGTAGATCATCTTTACCTCTAGTATTGTAGTTATGGTATGAACAATTTGTTTCATACTGAACATAGTCTTTATTAACTACATTCATCAGAGAGTATATGTACTGACATGTTGTAGTCAGAATACCTAACTGTGTGAAAAGCTTTCTACATGAGGTTCGTGGAGGAACCCCACACACGATTCTGACTGCTCTCTTCTGAGCAGTTAAGATTTTTTTTGAGGCTGGTGAATTACCCCAGAATATTATTCCGTAACTCATTAATGAGTGAAAGTACCCAAAGTAAGATGATTTTAAAATGTTGATGTCCCCAAAATGAGTAATGATTCTTAGAACAAAAGTTGCTGATGAAAGCCATTTTAGAGTAAGGGACACATGCTGTTCCCAGTTGAGACTACTGTCAATGTGAACCTCCAGGAATTTAGTGGATTGCACTTGTTCAAGTTCCTGGTTGTCATGAGCAATTACTATATTTTCTAGAGTTTTATTTGTTGTGTGGAACTGTATAAAATTAGTTTTTTTAACATTAACTGAAAGAAAATTAATTGAAAACCGAGTTGTAACTTCTCTGAATATATCATTAGCATCAGTCTCCAGATCAGCAGTAGACTTACCATCTACAACAATGCTTGTATCATCAGCAAACATTGTGAATTCACAATTTTTACTAATGGACAGGGGTAAATCATTAACATATATTAAAAACAGCAAGGGTCCAAGGAAAGATCCCTGTGGAACTCCATGCTGATTTTTGCCCCATTCAGAATCCACTAGATTAGAAGATCCTTTGTTGCAGCCGTTTAGAACCACCTTTTGTTTCCTGTCTTCAAGATATGATTTTTGCCAGTTACCTATAGGCGCTTTGATCCCGTAATGATAGGCCTTCTCCAAGAATATCTTGTGGTTTACACAATCAAAGGCCTTGGAAATATCACAGAAGACACCAACTGGTGACTTCTTACTATTAATAGACTCCAAGACATCATTTGTGAGTGAATATATGGCACGCTCTGTGGAAACCCCTTTTTGAAAACCAAACTGTCTGTGGTTAATAATATTAAGTTTATCAAGATGTGCCACAATGCTGTTATGCACTGCCTTTTCAAGTACCTTTGAAAATGTTGTTAAGAGAGAGACAGGATGATAATTTTTGACATCTGTAGCATTGCCAGACTTGAAAAGTGGTCTCACAATGGCATATTTCATTCTCTCTGGTACAACTCCCTCATAGAGAGATGTGTTGCAAATGTGAGCAAGTACTACACTTACATCATTACTGCAGGCTTTCAACAGTTTACTAGAGATGTTATCTATACCTGAAGATCCTTTACTTTTCAATGAGTGAATTATTGTTTTTTATTTCATTAACAGTTATGGGTGTTACATTTATATCATTAAAACTTTGTGGGAGGTTAAGTTTCAGAATATCTGCAGCTTCCCTTAGGTCACCACTGCAACCTATTTGAGAGGTGACACTTAGAAAGTGGTTGTTAAATGTGTCTGCTATCTGTTTACTATCAATTATTTCCAAATTGTTAATTTTTAGGACAGCACATTTTTCATTGTCAAATGGTGCAGTACCTGTTTCCCTCTTTATTACATTCCAAATCGTTCTGATTTTATTATTTGAACAATTAATTTCAGATTCTTTAATGACTTTAGTTAAAATTTTGCAGTATGTCCTATAATAGTTCATCTGGAGGGGATTACTGGATTGTCTGGATGTTATATATAGTTCTCTTTTTCTCTGGCATGATTTTTTATGCCCTTGGTTAGCCATGGTTTTTTGCTTGATTGCCTGTTCTGTAGTCTACAGACCTTTTTTGGAAAGACACTTTCAAATATACCTGATAATTCATCAGTGAATAAATTATATTTTGTATTAATATTATTTTCAAGATAAACATACCTCCAGTCAGTCTACCGAATGCATAACTTGAATTTTTGGATATTTTCCTCATTCATGTTTCTAATGGTTTTCCACTGTTCACTAGCTTTGTTCTGATTTGTATTAAAGTTGTCAATTGTGAGTATTTGCCCATCATGATCAGAGACCATTTATGACTTTCTCTACTTTGATGTGATGAGTTTTACTCATATCTACAAAGATATTGTCTATTAAAGTGCTGGAAGTGGCAGTAGTTCTTGCGGGAAAACTGACGGTGGAGACAAGGTTGTAGGTATGCATTAAATTTGCAAACTCTGTCTTAGAAGATGAGCTTTCTAGGAAATCTATATTAAAATCTCCAGTCACTATAATGTCCCTATTTTTTTTTGTGAGATACAATAGCACAGAATCTAATTGTTTCATGAATACTTTAAAATTACTGCTACAATTACATTTCTTGTTAGCTTCTACTATTTCTGTGACACATGCCTCAAAGTCTTTCTCTACACAATATTTCTCTACATCTATTGTATTAAAGGACAGGCTGTTTTGCACATAAATAACTGCCCCACCTTTGCACATATGCTTTCTACAAAATGAGGTAGCTAAAAACATAGTTTGGAATATTGAGCATTTCGATGCCAAAAGTGACATGGTGTTCTGTCAGACAGAGAATATGAGCACAATTTACACCTGTTGGTTCATCAATATTTACAATAAATTGGTCTAACTTACAGAGCAGGCTTTGAATATTTTGGTGAAAACTTTTGAGCTTATTTTTAATTGCGTGATTGGTTGTGGTACTGCCACTGTTGGGACTGAGTTTTATTTCTTTTGACATACCAGTATTACAGGAACAGTTTTCTGCAGGGAAGGGGGTGCTGTTGTGCTGGTAACACCCACATTTGTTGTTATTAACTTCAGTACTTACATTCTGATTGGAACCTTCCCCCTTCTGCCCCAGTACTATAAAAAAATCCCCATTTGCAGCTGAGGACTTTCTTGATCTCAGGCACATCCTATGTGGAGCAGCTGCAGTCACTACTGTGCTCCTTTTTGCCATAGAGGATGGATCTCCTGTTGGTGAGGTTTCTACACTGTTACCCGCAGCAGTGTTGATGAAGTGCTTCATGGCAACAAATGGCGGAACAATGATGAAGAAAGCAAAAGTGCTAATTAAGTATCCTTCCTTATGTTGAAACATGTTAAACAGCTTATACATCTTGTTACTGTAGATGAAAATTATGTTAGATTAGAGTGTTTCCTGATGGACACCTTAAGGGAAAAATTATCAAGTTGTACAATGGAAAATCCAGGATGGAATGTAACAATATTAGAAAAGGAAAGTTGCTACTCACCATATAGTGGAGCTGCTGAGTCGCAATAGGCACAACAATGGATGCCATCATCCAAAGATCTTTTGTAATGAGATGCTATTGTGTAATCTGTGCCAAATGTACCTGATACCGCCATTCCTGATCCATGTCATAGGGTAAAGTATAAGGTACTTTAGTTTGTCTATGGCACTTGTTAAAGTGTAAGTACTGAAGCATGGGTTGGAGAACATGAAGAAGTTGGTGATAAAAAGGGCAAGTGGTAAAGGGCACATTATGAAAAAGGAACAGGACTCAAACCAGGAAAAGGATCTCTCAAACATGAAATTTAATCACAGGAAATGTGTGTGTCACTTATTTCACAACTGATAAAGTAATTTTACAATGACAGATAGTTATTAAATACACAGGAAAGATCACTTAAGAAAGCAAATTACAAGAAAGAATGTTCATCAAATAACGAGAGAATGTCATCCAACAAATAAAATAGTCTTGAACAAAGGAAAAATATTACCTGACAAATGTAATTAAAAAAAAAAAGAAAATAAAAGATATATATATATATATATATATATATATATATATATATATATATATATATATATATATATATATATATATATATATATATATATATATATATATATCACCAAATAATATAAAAAGGTGACAGGCAAAAATTTAAAACAACAGAATGGCTGGCTAGTACTTACGTGCAAGGGATGAGGTTCATAGTAATGCCAATATAAATGCTTATAAGGGGAAGATATGTCATTCAGACCCTAGATTGAGAACATACCTCTTATGTGTAAGACAGATGCAGATGCAGATGCAGATGCAGTGCAAAAAGCTATTTGAGTTATAAAGAAAGGAAAGACATGAGTTGCTTGGAGAGGTTGGTTTCTCTGTCCAGTCTTTGTTGTACTACTATAATTGTACAATGTTCTTCCACAAAATTACCAAAAAATTTCCACTGGGTTAAGTAGGATTTTGTTCAATCACAGATGCAGTAATGACTTCAGATGCCTTTGAAATAATGAAGGAACAGGGTTTCAGATTAGTATTATCAATTTCATTGACAAGATGTGTATACCATTGCTGCTTGTGACAGTGTGAACTTTTTTCAGAAAGTCTAAAGTAGTGAGATTACCAGAGTTAGTTTGTTATTGAAAAGAAGTGTTATTGCATGGGAAACAGGAGCACATTAAATTAAAAAGGAAACTGTATAGACGGAGAAGACAGAGAAAATATGTTTTCTGTAAAATATTATTATGGTTTGTGAAACATATTGGTGCCTGTTGAAGAATCAATGATCAATGAAAAGTCATCAACCAACAAAAATAACTAATTAATCTCTTTATTTTTTTGTCAATTTTCACTCAAAAGAAGTCTGTACGGTACTCAGTCTGTGATCATCTTCAACCTGTTATGGATGTATGTTGCCTATTTACTGACAATAGTATATACTGTATTAATTACTTCATCAGGTATTCTCTACATTGGTTATTCGATATGTATGAATACTGCAACGGAAAGTTGTTGTGGAAATATGATTATTACATATATAACCTTTGTACCTATATTCCAGTACTGGAACAAGAAGTTACACAGCTTGTTTTTATGAGAAATAAATGTTTGTTGGGGTTGAGTTTGAATGTTCCCAGCCTGGAGTGAGAAATTTACTTACAATTAATTTTATATACACAGAGAATTTTAGTAGCAAATATATAAAGTAAGTGTGTGAATCCCATGGGGTATAACCTAACTAGGCGATCCATCCTACTTAATATAACTATCTCATGGTTGCTCTATGATGGAACAATAAATGAGTATAATTGTCCTTTAATAAAATTTAATTGAGTAATTACCATTAATGAAAACAAGAATTTTTCTTTGAGTAGTTCTAGATATTGATTTCAGTCTCCCTATATGAATAGTGCAGATTGTTACTCACCACACAGGAGGCACAGAGTAGCAGATAAGCACATTGAAAGAGATTGCATAGACAAAACACACACACAGCGTTCGTGTGTGTGTGAATGCCTTTGTGTTTTCTGCTTTAGAAGAAGGCCTTTTGGTTAAAAGCAGAAATTTATAGCAGTCTTGTTGTTGTGCTGGTCTGCAACTAATAAAATTTTCATATTGTTGTCATTCCATCCCACTGTTTCCACTGTTTGACAATCTTCTACACACATCAAAAAAAGTTTTGCATCATCCCGGTTCCCAGAACTCCTGAAGATAGACATTGACTGTGGATATTGTATCAAACACACAGTCCCTCACCCAAAGATGTAAACAACCATGCATGAGAAGTGGCTATTAGACGTAGGGGGTCCGACAGCCAATCAATTCCAGTCATTCCACCAGGAAGGAGATACACGGCTTGTGTTGTCTGCAGTTCAACCATGCCTAGATGGTCAATACCGTGGTTTGATCATGTCTGCATTGTTACTTTGTGCTAGGAAGGGCTCTCAACAAGGGAAGTGTCCAGGCATCTCAGAGTGAACCAAAGTGATGTTGTCCGGACACAGAGGAGATACAGAGAGACAGGAACTGTCAATGACATGCCTCGCTCAGGCTTCCCAAGGGCTACTACTGCAGTGGACGAGTACTACCTATGGAGTATGGCTCGGAGGAACCCTGACAGCAACACCACCATGTTGAATAATGCTTTCCGTGCAGCCACAGGATGATGTGATACGACTCAAAATGTGCACAATAGGCTGTATGATGCGCAACTTCACTCCCAACGTCCATAGCGAGGTCCATCTTTACAACCATGACACCATGCAATGTGGTACAGATGTGCCCAACAACATGCCAAATGGACTGCTCAGGATTAGTATCATGTTCTTTTCAGCAATGAGTGTCACATATGCCTCCAACCAGACAATTGTCGGAGACGTGTTTGGAGGCAACCCAAGCAGGCAGAATGCCTGAGACACACTGTCTAGTGAGTGCAGCAAGGTGGAGGTTTCCTGCTGTTTTGGGGTGGCGTCATGTGGGGCTGACATTCGCCGCTGGTGGTTATGGAAGGTGCCGTAATGTCTGTACGATACATGAATGCCATCCTCCGACCGATAGTGCAACCATATCAGCAGCATATTTGTGAGGAATTCGTCTTCGTGGATGACAATCTGTGCCCCAATTGTGCACATCTTGTGAATGACTTCCTTCAGGATAATGAGATTGCTTGATCAGAGTGGCCAGTATCTTCTCCTGACATGAACCCTATCGAACATGCCTGGCATAGATTGAATGATGTGACCCACCAACCCCTCTGAGGGATCTATGCTGAATTGCCGTTGAGTAGTGGGGCAACCTGGACCAACAGTGCCTTGATGAACTTGTGGATAGTATGCCACGATGAATACAGGCATGCATCAATGCAAGAGGACATGCTACTGGGTATTAGAGGTAGCGGCTTGTACAGCAATTTCGACCACCACCTCCGAAGGTCTTGCTGTATGGTTGTACAACATGCATTGTGTAGTTTTCATGGGCAATAAAAAGGGAGGGAATGATGTTTATTTTGGTCTCTATTCCAGTTTCTGTACACGTTCTGGAACTCTCAGAACAGAGGTGATGCAAAAGTCTTTTTGATGTGTGTGTATGATTTATAATAAATACTTGTTATTGCATGTGGCTCCACTTGACTTGCATATTCGTAGTATCGTTATAGTGAATGGTGAGTAAGTATGTTACGGTAAATGCAATAAGATCAACTCAGCCGCCCACATGTCTGCCTGTTCGGGTAAGCACAGCCGCTCCCTCCAACTGCCCCAATGCACAACATGGTGGCAAACCGAGCATTGCTGCTGAGTAGTGCATGTAAAGGAGCACATCTATGCATGTGTTACTGCAGTAGCCATATATTACACAATATAATTTAATAATTTTTAATATGGTTTATGTTTACTGATGTAAAAAAAAAAGAGATGTCCCATTCCCTGCTAAATCCTCTTAGAGGCCTTTTTTTCAATGTTGTATGGCCTTCCTCATACTCCATACCAAATATCATCGAAATTATTTCAACAGTTTAGTCATGAAAACGTAACAGACAGAGTTACTTTCATATTTAATAATATTAGTATGGAAGTATGGGTTAAACACATTGATGATTGTATAAGCATTGTATTCATTATATTGAATCATATCACATAGAACATATAAGCCAATAAAAGCATTTTCACAAACATGATAAAGTTCAAAAGTCAAAGACTAAATAGTTTTTTGCAAAGAGTAAATGTGTTTCCCTAATTCACATAATTTCTTCAAATCAATAAAAATCTTTTACTACACAGTTTCCAAAGTAGCCTATGTTCTTCCCCATGGTTCAGGCTATATACATGCCAAATTTCATCAAAACTGGTTTAGTCATAGAAAGGTAATAGACAAACACACTTTTGCATTTATAATATTTGTATGGATTACCGCAAGAGCCCCATTGCAAAATGGAAAGGTTTAATCAGTGGGTGCCAATGTGAACCATTACATCTTCCAGAATGAATAATGAACAAATGTTTGACACACAAACTAAATAAACTGAAGAGTTATGTTGAGTATCAATTGTCTTGAAATTTACAACTTGGTGTAAAGTGTATTTACTAGAATTGAGTCACTGGCATAAGATAACTCATAAGTTACAAAACCTAGATTTCCAGGAAAAGGAGACAATATTTGCAGGCATGTTAAACAAGAGTCTTAGTTGTATAAACTGATTCTGGAACAAAAAAACTCATGTGAAACAAAACTACGTGCCAAAAATATACATCACAGTTTCTTTGGGCCTGCTCTTCCTTTCTGTTTGGTCCCATTATGGCACAATGACACACAAATATCTGAAAGGGGATGGTAAAATGAAAGAGTTTTCCAAAAACCTCATCAATGCTCATTTGGGGTGATCTATCTTAAATTCACTGTATATCCTGTAGATGTTTAAATCTAGACTTAAGAATAGTATAGTTGACTTGTGACATGAATAATGACTGTGTTATGTTTGGAAAGAGGAAATATGGGCTTTGATTAATTTTACATTCTTGTCACAGTGACAGTGAGGATTCACTCTTCAATAGCTGTTTGCAGATTAGATTTTGGGATCATGCCTTGTGGCATGAATAATGACTGCGTTATGTTTGGAAAGAGGAAATATGGGCTTCGATTAATTTTACATTCTTGTCACAGTGACAGTGAGGATTCACTCTTCAAAAGCTGTTTGCAGATTAGATTTTGGGATCATGCCTGTCTGTGAAGGACTTTGTAATACCTTCAGCATACTGGGCAGGGTTTCCCTTGCCATATCCAACTATGCCCCCAATCCTCCAACAAGCTGTAGAAACCAGCTGCAAGGAGCAATCCCCTCATTGTCCAATACATCTCAAAATGGAACACCTTAAGCATATCATTCAGAGGGCTTCAAATACTTATCATTGTGCCTGAAAATGAGCAACATCCTCAAAGCAGTATTCTGCTGCTTGCACAGTCTACTCATCATTTTAATCCGTCCTTACACCACACGTACTCCCAATCACTTGTCATGTGGGTTATACCCCTGTGAAATCTCGGGTGCAAGATCTGTCTGATGCACCCACCTGAAGCAAGCTAATCCAGTCCTATCACAGGCATATATTATATATATTTCAAAGGCTCAAACCTGCTTTTGTGGACCCCGACACCCCTCTGCCAACTCATTAGGACCCTCCTGACAACTTTTCCACCACGGAACCTGAAAATGCTTTGTCTCATCCCAAGAGGCTGTTTTCTCCAACCCATGATTCGTCATCACCATTCACAGGTTTTCCAGGCATGTTACCATCCACCCCATGTGCAGGTTTAGCTGCCACTTCACCGTCTGCAGAGACTCGATCTCCTACATTCAACCTGTGCTGCCACGTGCCACCACACCATGTGGATGACGTGTCGATCGTCACCTTCAATGACCGTGTGCTTGTGCTTGTGCTCCTAACAGACACCACGACCTTGCCATCCAATGGGCAGTTAAATGTCAGTGTGGTGCATAGCCCACCCCGCCCCCGCAATTGCGACCTGTCAGAAATCCGCGCGTTCATCTTGTCGGATGGCTTAATCTGCATATGGGGTGGACACGCCTGCACCATGCCACAGGCCGTTCCACATGCCTGCTCTCGGGCTGGTCGATGCATCGTCTGTGACCGCTGGTTAACCGACTACGAGGTGGACCTTCCACCAGTCACTCCGCCTCCACACTCCGCATCGACCGAGATGGAAATCCCAGTCGTGCGCCTGCCAACTCGCATGAATGCCAATGCCCACATGACCTCCACTCAAGCCTCACCGGCGGTACTACGTACAGCGGGGGGGGGGGGGGGGGGGGGGGGGGGGGGGAAGTGGTTGTGGCGTCGATAGGTCGTATCAACCATGAATAACACCATCTTTGGACTCTGATTGCTCTACCGAGCCTCCATGTTAGTTTTTAGTTCTGCTCTGTATCACAAGCTGTGTACACATATATGACTTACTGCAAAATATATCTCTATGTGAAATTTAATGGGGATAGTTTTTGCATTCAACCAAAAATCGTATCCTGTTCCCATAAGATGAATCAGTCATAAACATAAACTGCTGTAAATCCTGCATAGATTTTTATGAGGGCATGACCCATAATCGGATGTCCATCTGAATGAATGGTCACACTACTAAATTTGGGCTAAGAGTGAAGTTGACCATCCAGTGGCAAGCATGCTTCTGAGCCAAACATGCACAACCCATGCCTTCTGGACACCCGCCACTCCCTGTCCCCAAAAAAATCAGCTTCTCAATATATTTTGGGATGGAAATGGAAATGAGCGTTTGGCATCATTGGCTGGGAGGCCCCTTGCAGGGCAGGTCCAGCCGCCTTGGTGCAGGTCTTATTACATTTGACGCCACATTGGGCGACCTGCACACCAGATGGTGATGAAATGATGATGAAGACAGCACAACACCCAGCCCCCAAGCGGAGAAAATCCCTGACACAGCTGGGAATCAAACCCGGGCCCGTAGGACAGCAATCCATCACGCTGACCACTCAGCTATTGGGGCAGACTATTTCAGGATTAAAGGAGACCATTCACTGGAATGCAGAAGTATTGAATCATCAATAGGTATACACATAAGAACAGAAACTTGTTAGCTTTCAAACTTATCCTTACACACACACACACACACACACACACACACACACACACACACACACACAGAGGCATACATGTGCCTTTGCCCCCACGTGGTGCCTGCTATACTGCTTTTCGGTGTGTGGTCGCCTTTAATTCTAAAGTATTAACACTCTGCAAGAACTTTCCTACAACATTTAAATCAACTTATCTGAATTATACAGAGGAGCTGGCTTTGCAACACATCCTTCAATTCTGTAATCCTGTTGGCCTCAACCTCTAATAGCCCCTATGAATGTTATTTCTAATTGTTCAATTACAACTTGTCAAAAGCTACAGTTTTCAAAATCAGTTGCTGCAACTTACACTACTCACTATCTACATTAACACACTATAATTTCAGCAGATTTTTATGAAGTTAAAACAAAATAACAATTTGCTACATTTATTGATTCAACAGTTACATGTGTTTGACTTGGACTAAATCTGTCGTGCCATAAAATATGAAAAAGAAGAAAAGTTAGAAACAGTATTATAATAAAATTGGGGAAATAGCATATACCAAATACTTTTAAAAATATGGAGTATACAGACGGAACACAACACGGACTTCACCTGAATGGCTTGGGGAAAGAATATCTGGCAAACCTGATAACCAAGGTAATAAAAAACCACAAAAATAAATTCAAAACCAAAACGATAATTGCATCGCCATCACCTGACTTCATAACAAAAACACTTCAGAAAAAGGTAAAAGCATTAGAAACATCAGCAGCACCAGCAAAACATATAAAAAAAGTCGAAATTTCAACAGAAAGAACAGTAGACATTGAATTCAACGACAAAAGAACTACAGTTCCTCATCATTCAAATATTATTTTAGACGAAAATAAGAAAAACGAGAAGACTCCAAGTGCACAAGAAAACACAGCAGTAGTGGCAGAACCAACATTTGAAGTGTCAGAAACAGCATCACCATTGACAACAACAAATAGAAGGCTGTTGGGCAGAAGAAATGCTGAGCCTCCTCATCTCTATGATTTTTTAAGTGTGGTCCCGAAGAAAAAGAAGGGACAACATTGGGTAGTGTCAAGTGTCTCCTCTCTCTTGTCTCAAGACAGACTCCAATGGATTCTCAGTCAGGTAACAGCACTAATAGAATGATAAAGCAAGAGGAAGGCATCTCTTTCTTTCATCACAACATAAGGGGCCTCTTAAACAAAACAGATCAACTTCTTATTAACATTAGCGAAAAGAACAGTATAAATAATGCTCAGATTTTGTGCTTAACTGAGCACCATGTTACTGATAAATGTGCCTTGCCATCTATAGTAAGTTATAGTTTAGTAACATACTACTGTAGGGAAAGTAAAGACAAAGGTTGAGTAGCAATTTATGTTAATGATAATGTAGCATACAAAGCTATAGATATTAAGAAATATTGTGTGGAACAACAATTTGAGGCATGTGCCACACAAATAATAACTAAATTCTACCCAATAATAGTGTTGGTTGTCTACAGGTCTCCATCAGGTGACATAAAAACTTTTCTGCATTCAATGGAACTCCTTCTGTCAGCGTTACTTTCAAAAGCTAAGGATATTGTAGTTTTAGGTGATTTCAGTATAAACTTTATGACAGAAAATAAGAATAAAATTGACTTTGAGATTGTGATGACCTTACATAATCTGACATCAGTAATATACTTCCCAACAAGAATTACATCCGAGTGCCAAACTATGATAGACAACATTTTTTTAGATGTAAGTAGACATCAGAATTATACTGTCAGGCAGGTTATAAGTGGGTTTTCAGATCTTTATGGACAAATTCTCACTCTTTATGACGTTAATCTGTTCGAAAAAGAATTTCCTCAATGGAAATTCATAAGAGTAATGAATGAAGAGGCAAAAGGAACTTTCAACCACAGGTTGCAGCAAATAGATTGGTCTTTAGTATATAGCCATGATGATGTTGATACTAAATTTAACTGTTTTATAAATGAATTCTGTGCTCTTTTTGAAGAAAAATTTCCCAGGAAATGGGTAAGAAACAGTGCTTCCAATTCTGTAAGTAAGCCTTGGATTACAAGAGGTATAAAACAGTCATGTAAAACCAAAAGGGAAACTTATGCTGCAATAAGACTCTGTAAAGATGTAGAAAAATGGGAACACTATAGATTATACTGCAAAATTTTGAAGAAACTAATATGGAAATCAAAAGCCCTTTATTATGAGAAGAAAATAGATAATTCTAATGATAAAATAAAAACAATTTGGAGCATTGTAAAAAAAAGAAACAGGAAGAGGGGGGTTGTTTTTGGGAGGAGACCAGACAGCGAGGTCATCGGTCTCATTGAAATAGGGAAGGAAGTCAGCCGTGCCCTTTCAAAGGAACCATCCCGGCATTTGCCTGGAGCGATTTAGGGAAATCACAGAAAACCTAAATCAGGATGGCCGGACGCGGGATTGAACCGTTGTCCTCCCGAATGCGAGTCCAGTGTGAAACAGGAAGAGATACAACAAGCAAAGAAGATGTAAATAAAATTATATATGAAGGTACCCTAGTAGATAACCCCAAAACGGTGGCTGAGATTTTTAATAAACACTTCCTATCAGTAACTCAACAGATTGGTTGCAAGCCCAATGTTGACGAATCTGTAATTCTTTGTCAAGCAGTATATTCCAACACAATTTCAGAAATGCACCTTAATCCTATCACTGTAGAAGAAATTCAAAAAATCATCATGTCTCTAAAAAGTACAAACTCTGCAGGGGTTGATAATATATCTAGTAATTTATTGAAATATTCTTGAGTGTGGATAAGGGACATTCTCTGTCATATTTTCAATGCTTCCTTTCAGAAAGGTGTTGTTCCCAGTAGACTTAAGTATGCCATTGTGAAGCCCCTGTACAAAAAGGGCGATAAAGCTGAACTAACTAACTATTGACCTATCTCTTTGCTGACAGCTTTCTCCAAAATTCTAGAAAAGCTAATACATGTAAGAATTACTGATCATCTCATGAAGAATGGAGTTCTCAGCAAGAGCCAATTTGGCTTTCAAAAGGGCCATTCAACAGAAGACACAGTCTATGCACTTGCAAATGAAGTCTTAGAAACCCTTAATGAAAAAATGCTAGCACTTGGTGTCTTCTGTGATTTATCCAAAGCTTTTGACTGTGTTGATCACGAGATTCTCTTGCAAAAAGCAAAATTAGTAGGAATAAGTGGTGTTGCAGGCAACTGACTACAGTTCACGGAAAACCAATTTGGTTTCCAGCGTGGCAAAAGTACTAATGATGCAATTAACAAGTTTATCGACAAGATCAGCACATCATTAGACAACCATAATAAAGTTGCAGGAATCTTTTGTTATCTCACAAAAGCCTTTGACTCTGTAAATCATGCACTGCTCATCTATAAGCTTGACAAGTATGGGACCAAGGGTAATGTTCTAAATTGGCTTACTTCATACTTATCAAATACAAAGAGTGATTGTCTCATCAAACGCAGCAAAAAAAAAAAAAAAACCCTAAAAACTTCACAGAATCTACTTCTTCTACATCCTGATTTTTATGAGTTATTTTAATTTCTTGGGGCTTTGACTGTTTTGTTCTGAACTGGACCATGTGGGTTTTGGGGATGTTCGATCTTAATCCATTCAGTTGGAACCATGTTTCTAGTTTGTTCATTGTGTTTATTATATAGAGAGGGATGTTTTCTGGCTCCTGGTTTTCAATTAATACAGATGCAGTTGTGGTTAATTGGTTCAAGGTGAATGGTCTCTCATTAAATTCCAGTAAGACCAGCTTTATTCAGTTCTGTACAAAAACAGAAAAAGAGAGAGAGAGATAAGTGTGACATGTGGTAATCAACCAATAGAAAGAATGGAAACAACAAAATTTCTTGGAGTGCTCATTGACAAGAAAATGAGCTGGTCTTCACATATTATTGATCTCTGTAAGAAGCTTAGCTCTGCTACCTATGCTTTATGGGTTGTCACTGCATGTGTTGAACCTAACACTGCAAAAGTGGCATACTATGGCTATTTTCATTCTCTCATTGAGTACGGAATTATTTTTTGGGGCAACCAGCCATTAGCAAGGAAAGTGTTTATTGCACAGAAGCGAGCTATAAGAATTATATGTGGATTGCACCCAAGAGACTCGTGTAGAAATAGTTTTCGTAAACTTAAAACATACACAACTACATGCCAATATATTTTTTCTCTCATGTGTTTTGTTTGTAAAAATATAGAGATATTTCAACCAAACAGTAATTATCATGAGCATAACACGCAGAGGAAGAATGATATACACAGCGAGCTCAGAAATTTGAGCTTGGCGCAAAAGGGTGTCCACTACACTGGAGCAAAACTCTTCAATGATCTTCCTCCTGAAATAATGACAGAGATTCATAACAAGAGTAATTTTATGAAAGCACTAAAAATATTTCTGCTAGGAAAAGCTTTTTACAGTCTAGATGAATTTTTAACTAAATAAATTGTAATATTTTAATATTATATAATACAAGTTGACATATTGTCACTAAGAATGTTATTTAACCTGAGCCCTGTATCTGTGTGCGCTCTCTATCTGTCTTCTGTAGTGTTTTAATGATTCTAAGAAAATATGTATTTTCTTTTTCTGTATTGCTGCCCAAAGAATTTACTGTATAAATTTTTATGTAATTATTTACTCAAATTTCTGTATATGCTATAAGATTATGATTGTATTTGTAAAAAATTGACTCGTTCCATGTCCTTGTGTATCCAACACAGTAGGACTTATGGAACATGAAATAAATCAAATCAAATCAAATCAAACTGTTGAATGCAAGATCAAGCAAATGATGAGATTTTTTTCAGGAGCCCTAGAGACAACAAAAATATTGAAACAATTTAAGGTGCTTACTATTCAACTGTGTATGGTTTACTGATGTATAGCTTGCTGCTCCAAGCCCACAGATGTTTAGCCAAACAGAAATATAAGGTTGGGGTTACATGTAGAGACCAGAATTTAAAAACATGATTGCAAGTGTGATTGTATAGATTCAGACTATCATCCAAGAAATTTGTATTATCAGACTTTCCTTCCATTAAGAAAATAGTAATATGTAGAAGTTTCATAAAATTATTTAATTGTCGTGGGCTTCAACTTCTTTCATTAATTCAGAGTGAGCTCTTTATTACCTTCCTTTTCTCCCCTATTTAATGGCATAAAATGGGCAACAAAGAAAAATCATACATTAAGAAAATAGTTATTGGTTAGGCTATCCTTTAAAATTCACCATTGCTATTTTTTGTGACCAGTTCAGATAAGGATTAATGCAAATTAACTATCAGAATACTATAGTACTTTGCAGCAACTAACAAGATGGAGCATAAAAGTTACTTGAATTTCATACCTGATTTGTCTCTTATGACACAGTGGTTATGAGATGGTTCTGTCATTACAGCATTTCCATAAGTTTTTTGAAAGGACATGGATAAATCACTTAACATAAGTGCCACGATGTCGACAGCCAAGTCGGGTTAGCTGGAAGGGAATATGAACTCTTGTCCTGTTGAATCTAGAAGTTGTAGCTACTGATTATATTGAATTTTGTTCTATCTGTGCCAAGCTTTTGTGATGGCCAAACAGAGACCCTCACTCAGCACACTTTCTGTTTGCTACACATCTCTTTAAGTCTTAACACTACAGAAATCTGTTTATTGTTTGTGGCACTGATGACTGCCATCAGTTTAGTAAAGCAGCAGCCACAATGCTGTTGTCAAAGATTCTGACCTCGACCCCTCCCTACTCAGAGATGCAGTCTGTGCTTCAGCTATGTGGATTACTGGTAGATTGATTACTCAATCTACCAGTAGCAAAAACAGTTACTATTAACAATATCCTCAGACTTTTTTTTCAGCTGATAAATTTATTTATAATGGATATTATTTGAAAACAGCTGCACAAATTTCAAAGTGGTACAAAGATTGGGAACTTGTTTTAAACGTTCAGGAATCTAAAATTGTGCTCGTCACAAAACAAAGAGAAGTAGTGTCCTATGACTATAATATCAGTAGCCACAGTGGGAATTAGTCAACTCAAATACCTGGTAGTAACAATTTGTAGGGATATGAAATGGTATGATCACATTGGCTCAGTCATATGAAAGGCATGTGGCAGACTTTGGTACATTGACAGGATACAAGAAGAATGTAATTGGTCTCCAAAGGAGACTGCTTCCAAATCACTGAAGCTTATCATATTACAACCTGCTCAAACAAGAGGGTTGGCACAAAAGTCACTGCCACTATTTTCTTTGCTCGCAGATACCAAAATGGGTGGAAAATATGATCTATACAGATGAAAGGATGAGGTGGGATCTATATGTGTGTTCATCAAAGAACATGCAAACAATGTGTCTCACAAATTAACTATGGTAGTGTGCAGAACAATATTGGTTTCATGGTGCAAAATGATTACAGCACAGTGACAGACAATTGATATAACAAAACTGGGTCTAGAGGTCCTCAGTATAGTCTCTTGCAATGTTCATCATAAGCTACCAATGATATGGGAGATGTCAAGTACCATCTGTATCACCATTTGCTGCACTACGTCTGAACCAAAACACCTGTTATTGCACAGCACTGGCAATATTCTCTCGTGTTACAAACCACTCAGAATGTAGTTGTTCCTTTGCCTGTTGACAATATTCATGGCTGGATTTTCCATTGTATGGTTTTCTTACCTTTTGTATGAGATCAAAGTCACAAGATGAAAGGTCAGGAGAGTATGGCAGCTGCTCCAATTCTTTACATCCCCAGCATCATAGTCAGTGCCATACACACTCAGCTTTATGTGGTTTTGTGATGGCACCCCTGATGTCATATGTGATGATCTCCATCTGTTTCACGGGGGAAGGCTTCTGCTAGCACTTCTGCCTCTTCAGTGTCATTTGTTGCTCTGGTCCAGAATTCATCAATGGCAATTATTGATGACAGGAAACAGTTGCCGTCCTGTTGCAGTGAGTGAGCTAGGTGAGTGGAGCATATTGCATATTGCATCCATCTTGAAATTCTGTCAGTTTACGCTGTACCCACTGCGATGTAATTTTGCGGTCATAGCTCTGTCTGCAATATCCTGTGGATGGTATGTTTCTCAATGACAGTTGCCTTCTCTAACTCCAGTAGCACCCATTGTCTGTATTCCTCTAGCAGCTGCTCGATAATGGCATGTGCCATGTTGGTTCCCACACTGACAGCTTGTCCGAAGTGTTCCAGATCGCCCGTTGCCACACGTTCTTTGCTGAAACATTCCTACTCACCAAGCAATTATATGGTATGGGAGGGCATTATTCCAAAGGGCTTCCCCAAATCCACATTCTCTTGCATTTCTCCAATGGAGAGTGGCTATTTCGACGTATACGCACTGTTCAACAGGGGTTACTTCCATCTTGTGCGACACTCGCCATAAACTGATTTTGCAGTGAACTCTGTGCTACTACCAGCAGTCACAGAGGCATTTGTTGTTGTGAATACACATTAAGGCTGCATACCTTCCACATTACAAATAGCAGTTTGTGATCTGCTTACATACCTGCAAGAAAAAAGAAATAGTTGCAATGACTTTTGCCCCAACCCTCGTATGTGTAACCTATACCAAAAAGGACTAACAGAGGATACTAAGTGTAACAAAGAAGGGCACCACAAAGGCAACAGGTTTGTTTGACTCAGGACTGACTGGCAGATCTTGCGGTTTGCAGCATTGTTCAGTTGATCGGTGTTCTTTGCTTTGGACCCAAGTGGCGGGTCTCAACCAAAGGATTTTTCGGCACTGTTACGGTATTGGCTGCAGATTTCTAGACTTGCATTATTGGTTGGGGTTCTGTAGGACTCCCCTTGATAGGTCAAGGGTGCATTATGCAAAGGAAGCAGCTACTCAGGAAGTATAGTACCTGTGAAGTACTCATGAGAGTTTTTTACTCTAGGTGATAGTTTGAGGTACTCAGATGAACACTCACCAGCTGATAAGCAGCAAGGGAAGTCAGACCATGTTCAGAGTAAAGACACTTCGACTGTTGAGATTTTATCAGTAAAGTGTCCAACTATTTGTAACAAAGTTCCTGAATTTACTGCCCTCCAGGAAAGTTCTCGTGGTGAAATTATTCTTGGGACCAAGAGCTGTCTGAACCCTGAAGTGGAAAGCTCTGAGATATTTAGCTAGTCATGGAACCTACATTGGAAAGACAGATTAGAGGCTACAGGAGGACAGTGTTCATTGCAGTTGACAAAAATATTGTCCCTATTAAGGTCGAAGTTGAGTGTGACGGTGAAGTTCTGGTTGCATATAACAGGTCTAGGTGAAACCATGTTCACTACTGGATGTTTTTACCAGCCATCCAATTCTATTGTGACAGTTCTAGAGTCATTCAAAGAATGTATACAGTCAGTAGCACATAAATACCCAGATCATGCACTGCTCGTTGGAGGTGACTTTAACCTACTGGGATTCATTGCAAGGGGGTAGAGACAGACAGCCATGTAAAGTACTTTTGAAAATGTTTTCTGAAAACGTCTTGAGCAGCTAGTTAGGCAACCTGCATGCAACGGAAATGTCTTAGACCTTGTTGCTACAAATACTACTACCACCACCATCATACCTTAGGAAAAGGTCTGGCAGAGAACCTGAGAAAATTATGGTGCTACGTAAAATCACTAAGTGGGTCTAAGGCTTCCACCCAGTCACTTGTTGACAAGTCTGGTGTGGCAATTGAAGATAGCAAAATGAAAATCGAAGTTTTAAATTTTATGTTCAGGATATTGTTCATGCAGGAAAATCATACAAATGCACCATTGTTTGACCATTAAACAGACTCCTGTATGGATGACATAGTAATAAGCAACCCTGTTGTACAGAAACACGTGAAGGAGTTGAAGACAAATAAGTCACCAAAGCCACATTCGGCCAATTTGGTTTTTCAAAAAGTACTCTACAGCACTGGTCCCTTACTTAGCTCGCATTTACTGTGAATCTCTCGCTCAGCACAAAGTCCCAAGTGACTGGAAAAAAGTGCAGGTGATTCCTGTGTATAAGAACGGCAAAAGAATGGACTTGCAAAATTACACACCAAGATCCATAACATCAGAGACAAGGGTATCATCAGGAGTGCCCCAAGGAAGTGTGATAGGACTGCTGTTATTCTCTATATACATAAATAATTTGGCAGACAAGGTGGGCAGCAACCTATGATCATTTGGTGATGATGCTGTGGCATACGGTATGGTGTCATCATTGAGTGACAGCAGGAGGATACAAGATGAGTTAAACAAAATTTCTAGTTGCTGTGATGAACAGCAACTACATCTAAATGTAAAAAAAATTAAGTTACTGTGGACGAGTAGGAAAAACAAACCCGACATGTTTGGATACAGCGTTAGTAGTGTCCTACTCCACACAGTCACACTGTTTCAATACCTGAGCATAACGTTGGAAAGCAATATGAAATGGAACACCGAATGGTTGACTTGGGTTTGTTGGGAGAATGCTAGGAAAGTGTGGTTCATTTGTAAAGCAAACCACATATAGGATGCTAGTGCAACCTATTCTTGAGTACTATTCGAGTGTTTGGATCCATACAGGTCACATAGTTCAGAGGCAGGCTGCTAGATTTGTTACTGGTAGGTTTGAATAACACACAAGTATTATGGAGATGCTTCAGGAACTCAAATGGGAATCCATACAAGGAGGGCAACATTCTTTTTAGGGAACACTATTGAAAAAATTTAGAAAGCCTGGAGTGCTTTGAGAATTTACTCATAAGTTCTGGAACCACTCAATCTTCTGCCACCTCGAACATGCATTATTTTAAAGATAGGTGTGAGAGAGAGAGCCTACTTACTGTGCAAAACATGTCTGTGTGTGCAGAATGGATGTTGGTCCCAGAGGACAGGAGCTGTGTCAGACGAGCGATGCCGACAAGTGTTTGCCGCTCGCACCATAGAAGCTGTATGTGATGTACAAGGGGCAAGCGTGTGTTATTCTTTGATGATGTAATGATTGTAATTGTTATGAACAATTGGAACAAGTTTTGTCTAGAGACTCTTTCTTAATCTTGGTGTTAGACTTGTGAGAGGCAAGAGCTGTTTTTGAATTTCTGGTGATTATGAAACCCACCACAATGTAATTGTATTTAATAGTATCTAATGGGTATCGTCGTAGTTGACTTGCAAGAATTTGTATGTTTATGTGAAACTTGTGGAGATAAAAATATAACTCAACTTAACTGAAAGTATGAGGACACAGTTATTTCTTGTGTGAGAGAGAGATGGTATTTGTTAGTTTCTCTTACCAGCTTTGTTTCTTTGGAGAAGAAAATGTGGAGACTGACACAGCTACATATTCAGAGAAGAACATTGGCTAAACGTTTCAAGTAAGTCAACTGTAGTAAGAGGAGTGTGAAGTTCGCAATCCAGTTTTGCACCACTTCTCTTGATGCTGAAACTGTTAGAGTTTGTTGACCTAAGTGACAGGACCCAAAGAAAATGGGAATTTTAAGATGGAAAAAGGAAGAAGATATTTGGAGTTGCTATAGCAACCAGCCATAACAAGATATGAGATCTGTTTTGAGTAATTGGATTGAGTCCAAAAAACTAAATGGAAGAAAGTTGTGAATGCAATGCAATAAAAGATGAAAGAAAGTACTAACATCAAAAGAACAGAGAGGAGGCCTCAACCTTCAGACTAAGAAGAGTTACACCAAGAATACCTCAACTAAGAAGATTTGGTGTGGAGAATACAAAGCTCTCACGCACATTGCAACCGACACCAACGCTGAAACCAACATTCAACACTTCCGGCACCCATGCTGTTCACCGGTGCTGACTCCAAATCTGCCCGCCGATGCTGAAACTGACATTCGACATCGCCTGTGCCAGTGCTGTTCACTGTTGCTGATTCCACACCTGTTCACCGATGCAGCCTAAAACTCTACACTAGGTGAGCAAGAGAGACAATATTTTTTTTTTTTTAATGAAAACTTGATCTAAAAGTAGAAAGAATATGGATCAAGAACAGCAACTAGCAGAACCAGAGAACCAGCCACAGCTATTAAAGTGACTAGGGAAATGCCAGACTGGACTGAAATTGCAAATTTAATTAAGGCACTATGTCTTAAGTTAGATAACCAAAGAACAGGGTCAAATGCCCAAATTAATACTTCAAGTAAAAATTTAGAAGCACAGAGTGCAGTTTTAAATGCTCAAAGTCTTTAGTTAGATTCAGTGAATACCTAATTAAGTATTAAATTAGATGCTCAGAGTGAAGTTTTAAGTAACCAGAGTGAAACTTTGAACAGTCAAGCAACAAATGTTATTTTATTAAAGACTGAATTTGACACTCTAAATAAAAGGGTCAAAATCTGAAGTTAGATTTAAAGAGAGAACTAACTAGTTCTTTGAATACTCCTGTAAATCAACTGTTCACTGACTTTGACCAGAGACAGGATGAGCAATTTCAGAATTTAGCTAAGAAACTAGAATTTGATATTCAAGATAAATGTAATAATGTAGAAACTGAACTTAGTGAAAAGTGAGGATCATTTCAAAGCGTATGCAATGTTACATTCGATGCTGTAAAGCAGAGGCTGCACACCTTAAAAGAGAGTTTGGACAAACAGGATAAATTAATACCTATGGTCCAATCAAAAAATTGCAGGCATGAGCATGCGAGTAGATGATGTGGAATGTGACTTTAAGGAGAAACTAGTCACTTCAGACTTAATAAATATAAGCAATCTGGAGGAACAGGTAGAGGAAATAATCGATCGAAAAGTTGCCACGAGGATAATCTCTGGAAACATTTTTACTGTTGCTTTTACCAAACTTAATGATAATAGCAATGTTATAGACGACTTATGTGAAGAATTCAAACTTGTCCATGACAGTAGAAAATAGAATAACTTTACCTGATGTTGTGTTACCTAGTAAAGTGTTAACTGTTTTGTTGTGGGGAGCCTTTCACACAAAATTTAATGAGAAGTATTGGTCCGTAAGTAATCGAATGAGGTTACTCCGGACGGAGTCACATCTGTCTCCCCCAGTGATGTTAACCTTTTGTATTAACAGGCGGAGTGATGACTGTCGGATCCTAAGTTGTTTTTGGTGTTTTTTCTGTGCTATTTTCTCATGCACTGTACTCCCTTCAAATCTTAAACTATCTTGTAATCTATTCTTGAATTCTTATACTATCCTATTATCCACCTTCAGAGAAACATGCTATGTCATCAACTAGATAAATTTTGTTGTTATATCGAGTCAGGACTGAAGCACCTATTACTGATTTCATAATATGCTCATTAAAAGCAGTTGGTTTCCAATTTGATATATCTGCAATTATGTCCAGAACAGTCTGTGTTCTCAGTACTCGGTTGTTTGACGATCGTGCCCGATAAGTATTTAAGTCGCTGTCACGCTCCTTTGTAGTCAGCGGTGGACTTGACTGTAAGGTCAACAGCAGCCAATGAGGTCTCTGAAGGAGTGTGCCCGCTAAGTACACTACTGGCCATTAAAATTGCTACACCACGAAGATGACGTGCTACAGACACAAAATTTAACAGACAAGAAGAAGATGCTGTGATATGCAAATAATTAGCTTTTCAGAGCATTCACACAAGGCTGGCACCGGTGGCGACACCTACGTGCTGACATGAGGAAAGTTTCCAACCGATATCGCATACACAAACAGCAGCTGACCAGCGTTGCCTGGTGAAACATTGTTGTGATGCCTCGTGTAAGGAGGAGAAATGCGTACCATCATGTTTCCAACTTTGATAAAGGTCAGACTGTAGCCTATCGCGATTGCAGTTTATCGTATCACAACTTTGCTGCTCGCGTTGGTCGAGATACAATGACTGTTAGCAGAATATGGATTCGGTGGGTTCAGGAGAGTAATACGGAAGACCATGCTGGATCCCGACAGCCTCGTATCACTACCAGTCGGGATGACAGGCATCTTATCCGTATGGCTGTAACGAATCGTGCAGCCACGTCTCGATCCCTGAGTCAACAAATGGGGACACTTGCAAGACAACAACCATCTGCACGAACAATTCGATGACGGTTGCAGCAGCATGGACGATCAGCTCGGAGACCATGGCTGTGGTTACCCTTGACGCTACATCACAGACAGGGGTGCCTGCGATGGTGTACTCAATGTCGAACCTGGGTGCACGAATGGCAAAACGTCATTGTTTTGAATTAATCCAGGTTCTGTTTACCTCTTGTTCACACTGACGACACTTTGAACAGTGGACGTTACATTTCAGATGTGTTATGACCCGTGGCTCTACCCTTCATTCAATCCCTGCAAAACCCTACATTTCAGCAGGATAATGCATGACTGTATGTTGCAGGTCCTGTATGAGCGTTTCTGGATACGGAAAATGTTCTACTGCTGTCCTGGACAGCACATTCTCCAGATCTCTCGCAAATTTAAAACGTCTGGACAATGGTGGCCGAGCAACTGGCTTGTCACAATACGCCAGTCAGTACTCTTGATGAACTGTGGTATTGTGCTGAAGCTGCGTGGGCAGCCGTACCTGTACACGCCATCCAAGCTCTGTTTGACTCAATGCCCAGGCGTATCGATGTTGTTATTACGGCCAGAGGTGGTTGTTCTGGGTACTAATTTTTCAGGATCTATGCACTCAAATTGTGTGAAAATGTAATTACATGTCAGTTCTAGTATAATATACTTGTCCAATGAATACCCATTTATCATCTGAATTTCTTCTTGGTGTAGCAATTTTAATGGCCAGTAGCGTATTTGGAAAAAGTTGTCCTCAGTTGTTAGAGGATTGTGGCCGATAAGTGTCTAAATCGCCTTCACACTCTTCTCTAGTCAGCGGTGGTCTTGTTTGGAATGCCTAGCCAGCCATCCGCATATAGTTATGTCTTATTTCTGCCTAAGCTATTCTTTGAAAGTAATCTCTTATCCAGTTGGTCTATGCAAACCTGGGTGCAGATTAATAAATAGCGAAGAATATTAGATTAATAGAAAATGGGATTATGTTTGAGTCATTACACAATTGTGATAACATGATACATAATGTTACCTTTATAAGATGTGATGTGTAGAGGAGAGTATATATTAATTTTTGGAAGGGGTGGGTCATGTAAGTACAAACATGGCTAACTCAGAACACACACCATACCTTTCAAATGACCCTCGCAAACAAGTGTGACTGATTCTTCACCATTTGCCGTTCCATAGGGGTTGCTAAGATTTTTTTCGGGGACTTCAGAGGTGAAGGTGAGAATGTCTGTTCTGTAGGAGATGTTTAACGCCATACCTCTTCCGGCTTCTCATTAAAGTACCAGGGAAGAAGGGATCCTGAGGAAGAGCGGTGGGAAGGGTTCCCTGTCTTTGAGGCTATTTTCTTTCTCTTCTTCAATCTTAGCAACCATTTCTACTTTTTCCTTTCTTACTTCTCATCTGAGTACCAGTCTATCTTTCCCTCTTTCCATATTCATATCCTACTATCACTGAAGACCCTCTTATTTTCTGTGGTTTCCAATAACCTACAACTTATTTTATATAAGAATCAGGCTACACAAACACACTTACGCATACACACAAAAAATACGATTTCACAAACAATGATCTTACACATCAAAAGGGGAGAACCATCAAGGATTGTAGGGGGAAAGGAATGTGTACACTGGGAAAGGGTGGACACATTGTGTTTAATTGTGACGGTTCTGCACTGTACGTACGCACACTGTTGTTTATTGTGATGGTTCTGCATTGCACGTATATAGGGGAAAATATATATACATATAAGAACTATGACAGTTCAATATATATATATATATATATATATGAATAAACGCCAGAGAGAAATCAATTGGGGTAATTATTAAGGAATGTCAGTCTAACAAATATTCTGATGATTTGTAGGATCGCGGGACTCTTATAACCTGAGTAAATATATTATATATTGAATGGTGTATAGAGATTTAGTATATACCAAGTATGTGTAAGTTGGAAAGTAGGGGAGGACTCCAGGGACTAAATGAAGTATCAAGCAGTGGAGTTGAGGTATAAAATAGCTTTGTAACTTTACCAGAAAACATTTTATTATAGTGTACATAAAGATATATTCTAGGGAAATGAACCATGAGGCCTACTCATAAAGGATAAGGGGGGCGCACCCAGCATTTATTGAATATAAAAGGCACATACACAGACCTATGAAAGGCTGACCTGTACTGTGCACCAAGAAGGGGATTGACCCGTACCATAGGAAAATAGGAATCAAGAGGGGCATACCTACCGAAACAGGAGGAGGGAGTGAACTCATAGGGTCAACCCATATGTAAGGTGTAGGTACTGCTTCAAAAGGGGAAATGGACAGTATTGTGACAGAAGTCACACATTTTATAGGGATTATTATGGTAAGTTTCAATTCTGTATACCACTAGCATTATTATGTTTTATGAGTGTCAGAATGAACACTTTCATTTGCCCAGAGTTCCTCTACAATACAAACTACTATGAATAATGATACTAGTTGTTACTGAAGAAAAACAGTACAAAAAATCAGAATATAGCATGAAATATTTAAATGTCCATGACACCTGGAATTTATGATTGGAGCTGAAGAGAAAGTCCTCACCATTTATAAGTAAGAGTAATGCGGAATGAAATTATAAATAGAGGCTTATGTTCTCAAAACAAAGTAGAGTAAGGAATTAGTGGAAAGACAACAATTGGAAGCCTGCTCTATAGGGTACATGGATTTATGGGGAAAAAAGAGGAAATTGTGTATAAAAATTTATGTAGTAAATGATTACTTTTGAAGTGTGGGTTGTTACTAGTATGATATTAATGTACATAATGGTTATGTATATAATACGGTGTGTTCGATCTGAGGAGGGGGATATGTACTGCTTCGAGAATTTACACGTAAGTTCTGGAACCACTCAACCTTCTACCACCTTGAACACGCGATATTTTAAAGACAAGTGTGAGAGAGAGCCTATTTACTGCACAACACCTGTCTGTGTGTGCAGGATGGATGTTGGTCCTCGGAGGACAGGAGCTGCATCAGACAAGCGACGCCGACAAATGTTTGCTGCTCGCGCCATAGAAGCTGTATGTGACGTAAAAGGAGCAAGCACAGTTTATTATTCAATGTTGTAATGATTGTAATTGTTATGAACAATAGAAACGTATTTTGTCTAGAGACTCTTTCTTAATCTTGGTGTTAGGCTTGCAAGAAGCAAGAGCTGTTTCTGAATTTCTGGTGGTTATGAAACCCACCACAATGTAATTATATTTAATAGTATCTAACGGGTATCATTGTAATTGACTTGCAAGAATTTGTATGTTTATGTGAAACTTGTGGAGATAAAAATACATCTGAACTTAACTGAAAGTATGGGTATACCAAGTTATTTCTAGTGAGAGAGAGAGTATTTGTTAGTTCCTCTAACCAGCATTATTTCTTACGAGAAGAAGTTGTGTCGACTGACGCAGCTGCATATTCAGAGAAGAAGATTGGCAAAACGTTTCAAGTAAGTCAACTGTAGTAAGAGAAGTCTAAAGTTCGCAATCCTGTTTTGCACCACTTCTCTTGTTGCCGAAACTGTTAGAAAGCAGTGTTTGAAGCTGACTGCAGAATGATTCTGTTGCCTTCAATATACATAGTACATAAGGACCACAAATATAAGAGGAGTTTGGGCTCATGCAGAGGCATATAGAAAGTAGTTTTTCTCCTCATTCTATTTGCGAGTTGAACAGGTAAGAAAATGACTACCAGTAGTACAGGGGGCCCTCTGCCATGTGCTGTAAGGTGGATTGCGGAGTATCAATGTAAATGTAGATGTAGAAATGCTGAAAAACTGGAATTGACAGATGATTGAAGATAGATGGCAATTATCCAACAAAAGCTTGCTTAAAAAGTTTCAAGAACCAATATTAAGTAAAGAATCTAGAGATATTCCTCAGCCCCTTATGTATCGCTCCCACAGGGGCCATGCATACAAGATTAGTCTAATTACAATGTAAACAGAGGAACTACACTCCTCATGCAACTGGAGGGAGGAAACTAACAGACCTGTTGTGTCGTGAAAATACAGTAATGGAAGGGTGTACTAACAACAGCTTTATTTCTCGCCACAGAACTACATATATATGAACAAGTCAGAGAGATACCTACGAAGAATAAACAGATATTCTCTCACTTGTAGTACGCTTCTCATTCTGCTAAAACCTGGCACAGTGCTAAGTATACTCAGCAATGCACTTCACAGTGGTTTGCAGAGTGTGTAAATAGATGTAGAATAAATGGCAGAGATGAAATTCTCCACTTCCACATTACAAAACCTTATGGAGTGTATCTTGCAACTGCTCCCTGTATCTGACGTGCAAATTTATGTCCAATGAAAGCTTTTCTGGCAAGACAACATTGAACATTTCGTTCAGTGATAGTCATTTATAGCACTGAGGTGTATCAGTCATTTAATTGATATGAGCTTCCACTTTCTTTTTCATTCATTTTCACAGTCATTAAAAAGATAGTTCTTATTAGCTTGTCCACCTTCCAATGGCACAAAATTTGCAACAAGTGAGCAATGAGATTTACGAATCAGCTTGTTGCATTAGATACACAAAATTGGATATCACTGGAAAATATAACTTGTCAGAACATAGCAGTCTCTAAGTAACTAGACAATCACTCTCTGTCTGACACATTTTATGGCCTCATCTCTGTTCGCTCAAGACATTATCAATATTTGAAAATTTACATTGACATTGTTTTATATTTTTTGCGTGATACATCATCTTCTGCTGCATTTGCTGCAATGCATAATTTCAGTTCTCAAATCCATGTAAATAATCTATTTTATTTTATTTTATTTTTACTCTGACGCCAGGTCTGCATAAACTGACAACAATGGGTGCTCCAACAGTGGCTGAGAAGAATTGGTAATGTTTCAAAGAAATGGGAAGTTCTGTATAACATAAAGTTAAATATCACTTCACAGTCAGATGTTTTCTAACAGATACTGGTTTCTAAACATAGTCCCTTTCTTTACTAACTCTAGACATGATCAAGAGGTAAAATGTTACAAGGTCCATTATAGTGGTGACACATAAGCAATATGTTGTATGCTTAGATCACTGTAAGTGACACAAAATGTTCCTACAGTGGTGATAAGGGAAATGTTAAGCATTATGATTCCTTACACCTTAACTCTGTCTTATTGCTCTCTGAGTGAAAGAGATTACAGTTACAAAAATAACACTAATAACCAGTACTGATTTTCTGGAGAAATGGTTAGAGGTCGCTGTGTAACCTGTTGCCAATTTCTAAATTTTACAAATTACTGCCACAAGAAATTATAACATACATAATCAACAATATTTACAGAATTAGGCCTACATATGAATGGCACATTTTGTGCACATTTAGTTTCATTTCCTCTCTTTTGCCTACTTTCACCTCCTCTTCCAGTTTCACCTTCACCTTCATCTTCATCTTCATCTTCATCATCATCATCATCATCATCATCATCTCAGCTATTTCATCTTTTTATTCAAACAACAGAAACTCCAGATAGGAATATTAACTATGTAGGAAAAGACAGATTGCTACTTACCATAAAGAAGACACGTCAAGTTGCAGACAGGCACAATTAAAAGACACTCACATAAAGCTTTTGGCCACAGTTTTCATCAGTAAAACACACACACACACACACACACACACACACACGACAACCTACTCCAGCATCTCAGGCCTGAATTTTGTGTGTGTGTGTGTGTGTGTGTGTGTGTGTGTGTGTGTGTGTGTGTGTGTGTGTTTTACTGATAAGGACTGGCCAAAAGCTTTATGTGAGCGTCCTTTAATTGAGCCCATCTGCAACGTGACGTGTTTTCTTTAAGATTAGTAGCAATCTGTCTTTTTCTACACTATTCACCTTTTTAGTCACTGGGGATGAGAAATACTGCATAATCTTACAATCCATTTTGACTCTGCACCTCTTAATAGAATTCTAAACTTTCCCTTAATCTCTTCAATACTGAATACAAAAGAGAACAAACAGTATTACGATATCACTGCATAACAACAAAAGCAGTGCCTTCTCGAAATGTATTTTAAAATGTGACTGCATAAGACTATTAGTTATTTCTTTGACTCTTAACATTCACATGTTGAATGATTACAGTAATATTGTACAGTTCAATATTTTAACCATTTTTCAAAAAAGGCTGTGAGATTGGCTGCCATGACCCTTAAAGGAATATGAAGATACCATTTACAAATGCCCCAGATATTAACAAAATCTAATATCATTATCTGCTTTTGGTAATAATGTCATTGATGTATGATTTTTCCGCCTTTAATATAAATAAAAATGTAGCTCTCTTTTTTTCAAAAAGTTAAAGTGTATGCATTCTCAAGCATGCCCCCAAAACCTCAGCACTGCTAGTACCTACTTTCACCACTGAGTGCTCTATATGTATAGTAGGAGCATTATAACTAATGACAACAATACCACATTATTTTAAAAGGTGTATGAACACAATTACCTGAATTGACAGGCAGAATACTATAGTTTTTTCCATTTGACCTTACATCACAATATAATATTTGTCACTGACAAATATTTCTACTAATTAAGTGCAATTCATTTACTTTATTGCCCATTGCATTACATATTTATATATATGTGTATGTATCTTTGGCTTGGTTGTACTTTCATTAGCTGTTCAAAATGTTACACAATTTAATGCTGAAGAAGATTCACTTAAATTCGCAGCTAGTGACACATAATGGTTTTTATGTATATTAACTATGTGACAAATCAAATACATGATCACTACAATTACTGTACATATACATCACAAAGAACATGGTATTATTTAGTGCTTTGTTGATGCAAAAAAAAGCCATGTTGTTGACAGAAAACAGAGTTACATTTGTTTTAAACATGTTGACATGGCTCTTTTCATGATATGGTAAAGATTTACAGATTATCAAGCAGATACAAACCAGACATATCAGACTAAGAAGCAGCATATTTTATACATCTGACACCATCAAAAAAGCACACATTTGGTTCATTCATGATGAAATGCTTCACTAATATATAAAAAATAAATGAAACTAGATTTTCAAAATATACTGTGTGGGTCAATTTTAACCTATTTACATCTAGTTCTGCATAAATACAACAATGTTAACGACACAAATAGTAGTAGTAGTAGTAGTAGTAGTAGTAGTAGAAGTTAATGATGATGGTGGTTGTGATGATGATGATAACATTAATGATATGAGTAATGACAAATGAAAGGTAACAGACAGCTGCAAATACATGTTCACTACGATTACTGTACATGTACATCACCAAGAACAGGGTATTATTTAGTGTAGAGATATTCAACATTACATATGAAAAACTGGGCATAATTAAATATTTATGTTAGTCAACAACAGAAACTGGTACAAAGTGGAGACCAACCTATACGTATTCTGTAGTAATGATACTGTACATCTAAAAATTTAGTCCATAAATGGATAAAATAATGCATACAAGTTTAGCAAGAAATGAAGCCAGTCACAAAAATTTATGTTGGTAAATTTTTAATAGGGGAAAAAGGAACAAAAAGTTGCAAGCTACCCATCTTTAACAATTTAAATTCAGTTTATTAACAATTTTCATATTGAAATTCAAACAAGTAGCTTTCTCTGTTGGCATTAGTCAACATTTTTCCATAGTAATATTTGTGTTATCTCAATAGTCATGTGAGAACTATAAAAACAGAAGAATAAAATATAAATCACCACTGTGTCATGTACTATGACAAAAAGGCACAACAAAATACATTTATTGACACACATCTTTTGCTAATGTTATTACAAGCAGTAAAAAATTTCTAACACTGGACAAAGAGAGAGGTGACATAGTCTTCCCTATGCTTATACACAATATAAAGACAGACAAAATAGTCTGGTTTTCTTTAATTAGACACTAACTTAAAGCAGTAACAGTGAAATGCTTACAAAATATCAGGGTATGTGAAAGGCTGTTTTGCCACTTCTTGTACACCATTCTTGAGTGAGGGTCTTGAATCATTTCTTCTTTGCAATATTCAACTTTTTTTTTTTTGCTTCACTTCATTATTAATGGTAGAGGCAATCTAATTTTTCAATATCTGTGGATATTAAAACTTTTAGTGGTACATTCTAATTTATTTCTTGTTATGTTTCTGCTCAGTACTTCATCATTATTTATAAAGTCTTTAACTCCATGTCTAAAAATAAATTTCCAATGTTCTGTCTAAAGGTACAAACCTATATTAATTTTTGTACTGAAAATGCCTTTGTGACAATAGTTGAAGAATTTATAAGAGAAGGACCAACAGAGAAAAACTGTCAGGTTTGCTAACTTCTGAGACACATGAAGAATACCTCCCACTCTTCCATCTCTCTCTCTCTCTCTCTCTCTCTCTCTCTCTCTCTCTCTCTCTCTCTCTCTCCCCCTCCCCCCCCCCCTCTCTCTCTCTCTCTCTCTCTCTCTCTCTCTCTCACACACACACACACACACACACACACACACACACACACACACACACACACACACAGGCAGAGAGAGAGAGAGAGAGAGAGAGAGAGAGAGAGAGAGAGAGAGCGAGCGATTGGCAGCCTAGACACAAATGTTGCTAATGGATGGATTCCAAAATATTAAATACCTGACAAAAATGCTCTGCTCATAAGACTTCTTGTGCTAGATGTTAAACTTATTTTTTACTCATAAACCACAATAAATAAATAAATAAAAATAAAAGTAAAAAAAATAAAAATACAATTACAGCAATGTAAATGGCGGGCAGCAGAACTCCTGTTTACAATTCATTAAATGTACCATATTCTGTCTGTACCTAATAACTTGGGTACTACACCAACTGAATGTTAGACATATATACAAAACATAACCTTTTGGACTGAACACTGTACTTTTGTAATGATAAAAGTGTTCTAAATTTATATTGCAAAAACAAAAGGATTCATCAAAACATAGTAATTTTGTTCTTCTTAAAAAATGATGCATCTACAGTACTTTAATGCCACCAATAACTTGAGAGACTGAACTAATTCCATATAATGCACATTTTAAAAATCTGAAAGGAAACATTACTCAACATATATATCAAACTGCTGCAATATTTCTATTGTATATCTTTCAAATAAGAAATCAATGTCAGCACATCAACTAATATGCATGTAAATCTGGAAAAGTGGGATAATGATAGGAAGACAAAAAATATGATCAGTCTCTCTCAAAAAACTGCAGTTTGGACACACTATTAATACACATTAGTTATCATGCTAGACAACCCTTGCTTTTGGAGCATGAAGAATAAACTAGAAAGGCTCTAAAGATGTTGAAAATCCTGTTGACACATTTCCATAATTCAGAACAGATGACTCAGATGTAGGAATATTTACTACCTGAGAAACAGAGGCTATTACAGTACTAGTAACAGTAGCTAGCAAAAGAGTACTGACATTTGCTGCTGAAGATTCAGTGGCACCGGCAACAGAGGACAAGAGTGTTGTTGGAACTGTGCTTGTAATATTATGGTTTGTTTTAGTGACACTTGACACCAGTGTTGCTCTTGATCTGTTCTGATAATGAGTGTGAATTTTACATCCATTGCCTGGTAGTGGTGGCCCTATTATTGCATCAAGTAGATAGGCAACAAGTGAGCCTGCAGTCAGTCCAATGTTGTACGATAAAGTCATGATATTACCTGTAAGAAAACAAGATAATAGTAATAATAATAATAATAATAATAATAATTTTCAACTGATTTATGAGTGAATAACTTAATTTATAATTAAAGTAAGGGAGGAGAAGGGATGATCTGAGGGGAAGCATGGAGAAGGCAGCTGCATTTACAATGACTTGTGTCTTTTATTATTATGGCAGAAATTATTGAGAATTTATAAAGAAACATTCCAGTGTGAGCTGAATACATTTATCATGAACATTACTGAATAAGGTATTTATTGTCACCTCTGCTCCTACATTTTCCTCTTAGTAGCTGATTAGTTTCACTTCTCTAACTGTATTCTATTGCACATGATACCATTTTACATCTCCTTCAAAGACTTCACTAGTTTTTAACAAGTTCTTTATGTTTTGAGATACATTAACATTAGCAGAGATAATGTTGGTTAGCAACTGCCTGTGAGGTTTTCACTACATTTTTAACAGTTAAAGTTGGTACACAGTGAAACTGTAATTTTATAAATGAACCTCATATTATTTTCTTTTAGCTTTCAACCCTTCATTGTCCACCTGTTTTGATTGTAGGTAAACTGAAACTCCTTTCAATGTTCCTGTGATCTCCGAATGTCATTTCTGTTACATGTTCTGTTAGGAAGGTCTTTCCTTTTATGAAATACTGCTTCATTCACTTTTTACTAATATCTAATTAGTGTGACATGTTTTGGCAGCATGCTGCCATCATCAGGTGGATTCCAGTTACATGTATGTTACATAAATCTGAAGTGTGATTAGGTTCATTTGCTGTGTGTGCCAGAGAGGTTGCTCATAGAACTTCTTGAACTAGTACTCAACTACAATTATTTTACATTTACTAATAAAATTTCCATGCACCATAAAGGTCTCACAACAGGTTCAAGTATATCAGACACAGTTGCGAATATGTATTAACCACCCTTAGCAAAAAACTCTAACAATAAAATCAAGCTCTATGGATAAAATTTCCATACGTATTATAAAAATGGGTGTGCGTATATTCCACATCCCCTCCTAAACCACAGGACTGATTTCAACCAAACTTCGTACACAGAACCCTTACTATCAGGCAACAATTGCTGTGGGGTTCAGAACACCTTACAGTTCTACACCTACATCTACATTTTGCAGATTACCATGAGGTGCATTGCAGAGGGTACATCCCACTGTACAGCTTATTAGGGTTTCTTCCTATTCCATTCATGTATGGACCACAGGAAGAATGATTGTTTGAATGTGTCTGTGCGTGCAGTAATTATTCTAATCTTATCCTCACAATTCCTATGTGAGCAATACATAAGGGGTTGTAATACACTCATGATCAAAAGAAACAGAGCACCTTGAACAACAAGAGATAGGGCGTTCATATTCACAGGACATGTACTTAAGTACGTTCAACAGAAATGATGAGCATTTCAGTCATCTCAGTTCAGCATGTGTCCTGTTGCCTGGTAGTCACAGGGTCCACCATAGACCCTGAGAACTTCATGTGTGATGGCATTGATGTGTATGAGGTGCGAATGGCATCCTGTGGTATAGCCATCCATACTGCATTCACCTGGTTCCAAAGTTCATCTGTGGTGATTACCTTACAAAAGGTTGACATCCTGTGACACCAAGAGCGCACATGTTCATGCAGTAACATGTAGTCGTGCATTACCTTCCTGAAAAATTGTGTCTGGGCTGTTGTGCAGAAAGGGCACGGCTACAGGTCACAGGATGTCATTCATGTAGCCCACACTGTCACAGTGACTTGGACATGCACCAACTGTGATTTGTTGTTGTACTTAATAGCACCACACACTATAAGACCTTGAGCTGGTGCTGTATGTCTTGTGCAAATGCAGTCACTGTGATATCACTTGCCCTGTCTGCGGCGAACCAAAACACAGCCATCATTTTCAAACAAACAGAACCTGGGTTCATTCAAAAACACTATCCAGTGGCATTCCTGGCCCCAATGACGTTATTGCCTTCTAGTGTGTTTCTGCACATTCGTCAAATGTAGGTGGAGAAGTAGACGATGCACACACAACCCATGTCGTAATAAGTGGCGATGGACTGTCAACCCTGATAGAGTACAATGTGTTCCACTGTTTCACTGTTGTGTCAGAGCTGAAGATGACGCAGGTCTGTCCTGTATTGGCAGATGAGGTGTTGATCTTCTCAGGGGGTGGTCTGGATGGTGTGACCTGATCCATCTCATTGTGTTTTATGGCTGTCCTTGAATCATTCCACACACACTTGTTGGACTGCCGAAACCCTTCATCCCACACAAGCAGCGATCTCCCAGATGGATGCATCACATTCTCTAATGCCAATAATGTGCCCTCTTTCAAACTCACTGATCTGACCATAAGGTTCGTGCATATGCCTGCGAGACACCCTGCACGTCCGACCAACTCACACTGATCCATTACCTTTGGTTAATAATGACAATGAGAGGCACAGGCACATTTTACCAGAAGGTAGTGTTGTGTTGCAATATCGATGTTGACCTTGAACCCGCTGGCTGACATGTTTTAAATGCTAATCATTTCTGCAGAAAATACTAATATACATGTTCTGTGAATATGAACATCCTATCTCTAGTCGTTCAAGGTATTCTGTTTTATCTGAAAATGAACACATATTCCCAGAGTAATTATTTAAAGCCAGTTCTTAAAACTTTGTTAATAGACTTTGTCTGGATAGTTTACGTCTATCTTCAAGATTCTTCCAGTTTTGTTCCTTCAGTATCTCTGTGACACTCTCTCACAGACTAAACAAACCTGTGACAGTTCATGCTGCCCTTCTATGTTTATGTTCAATATCCCGTTTTAGTCCTATCTGGTATACGTCCCACACACTTGAGTCCCCTTTGTATACTGATGTGCACTTTCCCAGTATTCTACCAATGAACCAAAGTCTACCACCTGCTTTACCCATGACTGAAACAATGTGATCATTCCATTTCATATCCCTACAAATTGTTACACCCACATATTTGTATGAGCTGGTCAATTCCAACAGTGACTCACTGATATTATAGTCATGGGATACTACTTTTTTTTTCATTTTGTGATTACAATATTTTACATTTCTGAACATTTAGAGAAAGCTGCCAATCTATGTATCACATTGAAATCTTATCAAGATCTGACCGAATATTTATGCAGCTTCTTTCAGATAGTACTTCATTAAAGATAACTGCATCATCTGCAAAAAGCCTGATTTTGCTGTTAATATTGTCTACAAGGTCATTAATATACAACATGAACAGTAAGGGGCACAAGACACTTTCCTGGGGCACATCCATAGTTACTTCTACATCTGATGATGACTCTCCATCCAAGATGACATGTTGCATCCTCCCTATCAAAAAGTCCTCAATCCAGTCACAAATTTCACTTGATACCCCATATGCTCCTATTTTTGACAATACGTGTAGGTGTGATACTGAATCAAATGCTTTCCGGTGTAGAGGGGATGTTGATGAGGATTGGCTGTCAGGATGTGCCATATTGAAACTCGTCCAAGTTTCCCAAGTGATTTATTATTTCCAGCTACAGTGCCCCCGTTCCTCTTGGTCTGCGTCACCGGGTCCTGCAATGTTGAGGACACCACTTCGCTGTCTGCGAAACAGCTTGGAAGAGAATGGCTGCCTCAGCGACCCGTGCAATTCCCAGCGATGTGTGAGCCTTGTACGGCTGTATAGTTGTGATGACGCCAGGCTCCACCGGCAGTCAACTCAGCACTCTCCGTCCCTGTTGCTTCGGCACTGCTCGCAGGGTGGCCTGCTGCGTGCTTCTTCGCTGGCATGGCTAGGGCGCGGCAACAACAAGCTCAAGCAATCCGGTGTCCGAATCTGCGGCCCTCGCCTTGGGATGCCTCGGGCGTGTGTTGGGAGCCAACAAGACTGCCTGCAGTAACAAGCCATGGCGTGACCTGCCGCTGGCTGGCTGCAGATCCTGCATTGGCCTCAAACCAATGACCTATCGTGGACTGGAACACTGGTGCCCCACATGCTGCTGCATGTAGCGGGTGGTATGACACGCCCCGCTGTCCAGGAGAGCTGTCACACTTGAATGCCTTGTTAGTGAACCGGCGCCTATTTATACAAAGCTGTGCCCCTCTGTTTTGCTAACGCACTGCTCTGAGTCATGTATTCATAACACCTGAGTTGGGACAGTGGGCCCCTTATGCCTGTAACTTGCACCATGCACACCGCTGTGTTTATTGTTTTCAGTGGGTCTATGGCCCTGTGGCATCCATTCTACTTCATAACCGCTGGTAGCGTGACTTACTGTCAACAGGCCCATGCCTGGCTGTAACTTATGAGCTCAGAAATATTGCACCGAAGCTAACCTTTTCCCATCTTAACCGATGGTGCCACTACTTTATTCCCCCCTTCAGAAAGACCCGGTCCCCAGGTTGACCTCTCTTAAACCTGCTTGGGTCGGCACGTACTTATGACATATTTACTACTACTATTAGAAAACTTTGATGTGATCCAGTCCTCTTAAACATACGACATGAGACATAACGTAAAAATTCCTTACTGGATGACCATCCCACTTAATGCTTGATCAAGCCCTTACCTACCTGTTTTATGCCCTCGGTATCCAATCCACTGGGATCTGGCCTACAGTCGGTTCCCTCTTGGAATTGGCTCTTCGCCTGATCGGAATGAAAACAACACATAACAAAGTTAAGGCTGCGATGGCACTTGGCACAGAGGTGCCCAAAATGATCGTTACTTGGCATTGCCTTTTCCTATATTGAGCAACATGCTGCACAAGCTGTTCAGGTGATATGCGCCCCCCTTGTTCAGAAATGAACTGGTTTACGGATCTCAACAGACCTGACTCCAGGATTTGATTTAACAAGGTCAGATTCTGCCTTGGCACAAACTCATAAGTTGCTTCTGGCCAGTACAGCTGTGGCTGTGTAACATTCAAGTGCATGACTCCTGAAATAGATGCTGGCAGATGGAAGGTTTGTGTTATTAAGTTACACTTAGTTCCATTGATTAACATTCTGCTCCCCTCGAGCTCTATATGTTTTTCTTCGGCAAATACTCCCTGCTCAAAACAACTTGCTACTACTATAGATTTTTTGTAGGTGGAGAAGATCCAATTCATCCCAACCCATTGCAAGCTCAATTTTGGCTCCCTGATGTCCCTTGCAAAGTAAATTTCTTCCTTCCTGGCCAAAAATAACTGCACCATGCATGTGTGCGGATTGGTGCTCATCACCCTGGCTGGACATACCTTCCCTCTATGGCAGCTCCATAATTCCTCCCTTGTCATCTCGGTGTACCGGCTGCTAACTGCCGAGATCAGCAATACCTCCTCAGTTTTTACTTCTACAAACTTGCTCAATGCTCCTCTTTTCAGTGACCTGAGGACAGGGATCACCATCAGCATTCCTCAGTCCTCATAAAGACTGCTGCCCCTAGCAGGCTCACAGTACTCAAAAACACATACAACATATGAAAATACAACGCCTAATTAATCTACGCAAACCCAATGATTTAAAAAAAAAAAAAAAAACTGCAAATACTGCACTACTTTCTGGATTGCAAAGCATACGGTACAGCATGCTGTACTCTTATCTTTCTGGTTTTCTCTGTGCTGAACACCTCTCTGCACTCTCTCTTTCTTCCTCTTTCCTTCCTGTGACATGTCTGGAATCACATCGGGGCAACCCTTAAATGGCCACAACCGCCCAATGTGTATTATCGTTGTTCTAGTTGGCAGATAAAGCTCTAAAATTAACGGGGGATGTGGTTTCAACTACTTGATATGGCCCTTGGTAACTCATGATGAACTTCGTTGTTTTCCCTTTTGACGTATAGGGGCTGGATAGCATTACCCATTACCCTCCTCTATACTGCAGTAAATTTCCTTTCCGCTTCACTGCATCTTCCTGCCTATCCAAAGCCTTCATATTTGCCTTTTGTACCCGTTTCCAAACATCCTGAATTGTTCTAACGAACTGATGTACAGACTCACTGGTCCTTCCTTTCAGTAGCTTCATTAAATCTAAAGGGTGACGGCATTTTTCGCCCGTAGACTACCTCATACGGAGACAAACCAGTATTGGTATGGACTTTTACATTGTACGCACATACAATATGCTTCAAATGCTCGTCCCACTGACAGTGATGGGAATCCACATAAAAACTCAGCATCTTCCTGATTGTTCTGTGTACCCGTTCTGTCCTTCCGTTTGCCTGTGGATGCAATGCGCTTGTCCTCGACTCCTTTACGTTCAACAATTTACACAGTTCCTTCATTAAATCCGACATGAAGTTGGCCCCTTGGTCAGTAATTATTGTCTCCGGAACACCAAACTTCAAAATCCAGTTATTTACTAACGCTTGCGCGACCATTGCTGCCTGTTGTTTTGGCACAGGCACCATCTCCACATACCTCGAAAAATGGTCTATTATTGTCAGAACAAATCTGTTCCCCGATGGTGTTCGACTGAAAGGTCCTTAGACATCGATCCCCAGCATAGGGAATGGACATGTCGCTTCCAGCAATCGTTATAGCTGTATCTGTTTCCCGCTCAAATCTGCTCTCTGCACATATGGTATACAGTTCTTGACATACTGATCCACATCCACTTTTCCTACCTCTCCACCAATACCTCTCCGCCACTCTCCTATTCATTGCTCTATACCCACCATGACCAGATAACATCTGATCATGTGCTTCCTTTAAAACCTCATCTCTCAGTTTCACAGGCACTACTACCCTTGGCCCTAACTTTGTTTCCCTGCACAGAAGACTATCGTACATATTAAATTGTGGCTCTGTTCGATACAGTTTACAATCATTGTCAGTGTCCTGTAACTCTTGCCATACTGCTAGGTCACAACCTATGACTTCTACTTTTGCCACCTTTCTACTCAGTGCATCCCCATTACCGTGCTTCTTCCCTGGCTTGTGCACCATCTCTTAGTCAAATTCACTAAGCCTCACAGCCCACCTAGCGAGTCTAGTGGATGGATCCTTCAACCTCAACAACCACTTCAACGCAGGATGATCTGTCACTACCCAAAATCTTCTCCCATATAAATAACATTTAAAATATGTGATTCCATAGATTACACTAAGCATCTCCCTCTCAGTTGTTGAGTAATTCCTCTCTGCTGCGTTCAACTGCCTAGACGCATAGGCTACAGGATGTTCTTTCCCATCAATTTCCTGACTGAGAACACACCCTAGTGCTCGAACAAATTCCTTTACAAAACCTGGAAACACAAGAACCTGACTTGATGTTAACACTTCTTTCAGTTTGTCAAACGCTTTCTGACAATCTTCTGTCCACTCAAATTTCACACCCTTCCATAACAATCGCTTCAATGGCTGTGCTAAATCTGTAAAACCTTTCATGAACTTTCAACAGAAATTGCAAATTCCGAAGAATGATTGCACTTCCTTTACAGTTTTGGGCTCCCAAAAATCCCTTACAGCCTGTGCCAACCTCGGATCTGTTCGCACTCCATCCTTACTGATGATATACCCTAAATATTTCACATCTCCCAACGCAAAATGACACTTCTCCAGGCTCAACATCAATTAAGCTGCTCTTAACCTCATAAAGACTTCCCTTAACAGCTGTCTATGCTGCTCCATACTACTTGTAAACACTATAATGTTATCCAAATAGACAAGACACTGCTGTGGTTTCAAACCCCTCAACACACTGTCTAGCAATCTCTGAAACATTGCTGGAGTGTTTTTCAAACTGAATGGCATTCTGATGTACTGGTAATGGCCTCCCGGAGTAGAGAAAGCAGTTTCTGGGCGATCCTCTGGAGCTACCTGTAACTGATGATAAACACTTGTCAAATCCATTGTAGAAACGTACTGGCACTCTCCTAGGTGATTCAAAGTCTCCAATATGATTGGAATGGGGTATGCATCCATTAATGTCTTATTATTGAGGTATCAGTAGTCACAACAGAACCTGTATTTCTTAGTTCCATCCATAGATTTTTTAGGCACAACGACAATACCCACTCCCCAGCAACTGCTACTATGCTTTATAATACCGTCCGCAAGCTGTTGAGCAATGAAATTCTCCAAAATCAGCTGCAAATACCTCGGTATTCGGTATGGTTTATGGTAAACAGGTGCTTTGTTCCCTGTCGGTATCCTATGTTGAACTAATGGGGTTGCTGGTAACGGCCCTCGCAGAAAAAACAAATCCTCAAATTCCCACAACAATTCTTCCACATGCTCTTTTTCTCCTCCTTTCAAATGCTTAATTTTGTCACGCAATGCAGTTCTATGGGCAGTTAGTGGTTGATCGCTTCACCTACCTCTTGAACACCAGTCTTCGTCATTTGGTACATCCAAATTTGCTTCTAAAACTACTTTTCTCAAATTCGCGTCTACAGCGCTAAAATTATCCACATTCATGGGGATTACTCGCCCATAGTTTCCCTCTTGTATGTGTACAATACTATGTTTCACAAAACAACCTAATGGATCCAAAAATTTACTATCCTCCAATGGTTCATTAACACATACTGTACCCACAGGTAGAATTGACTCTACACTTACCCAGAGCGACTTTGTGGTGCCACTAGACACACACGCATGTGAATAAAGCCTTAATGCTAATGTACGCAGTTCAATTGGTTTGTTCATTACATTGAACACCCCTCGTGACAGTGACAACAGTTTACCTAGCTGAAATAACATTCCACCCAGTTCCACAGTTTGTTTTCCAAGGTCAATTTTGGCATGATGTTGATGCAAGAAATCTAATCCTAGGATCATGTCATAGCCCTCACTTACCCATGGTACTACCTCCATGCATGCATCAAATCAGACTTTCCCCATGTGAAGGTCAACTGTCATTGACCCTAAAGGTGTGACCTCCTTATCCCCCACTCCACACAACCTATAATATGGTGGGTCTAACTTCCTTCATCCCATTTAACTCTTAGTAGCCCCTGACACTTGCGCCCCTGTGTCCAACAAAATCTTAAACTTTTTAGTTCCTATGGATCCTACCAACGAATATTCCACCTCTGCATATGTATTTGTAGCAATGAAATTAAACGGGAGCTCCCTTAGGTGAGTCTTGGGCCCCCCCTCTGCTGTTTAATGATTGTCCCCCTCGACTGACTCCACTTCTCCATCCTCCATGCTGCTGATTTCCACCCCTTCCTCTATTCCTCTGTGACTGGGTACATTGCCTCTGCACATGTCCGGTATGACAACACACATTTTACACCCGCTGTAAACACTGCTTGTCTATCACATACCCCTGTTGCCATGTCTATTTCGTCACATTGAATTGACAGCTGAATGACCGAATACAAATCTTTCGGAGTCCCTTCATGCACTTTCTGTGACATATGCGCTGGTAACCCTCAAAAATACATCAAGTGCCCTTTGCTAGGCCTCCTGCAATGGAACACCATTCGCTACATCGCTCTGGCCCAAATCATTAAGTATACTCATTAATTTCTCTTATCCTGTCTGCAAATTTCTCTACCATCTCCCCCCACCTCTTCATCATTGTACTTAACTTCTGCCTGAAGTAATGAGCGCTAGTCTGTTTCTTGTACCTCTGTAAAACCTCCTCCTTCAACTGCTTAAACTGTCCCGCCTTCCTCAAGGCCTCAGAATACCTTACATATGTCTTCACTTCACTTGTTAATATAATCTTTACTACATGTAACAACTGTCCATCAGACCAACCATTCATCACAACTGAAGTTTCCAAGTCCTCCACAAATCAACGCACATCCTCAGATGCCTTGCCAGAAAACGGAATAATCAAACTCGCAGCGGCTGGATCAATATCCTGCTGCGGCACCCTAGGCAAAAATGACTGATCCTTTGCAGTTTCCCGCTCACTTCTAGCTATTAATTCACTTCTCAACTGCGTATTGTCCGCTGTCAATTGTGCTACCTTTTCCAACAAAATCCGTACCACTTCTGGTTCTGACACACCTTGCGTTCATGACTCTGCTATATTGTTGCTTTCGTTCCCAGTTAGTCCCAAAACAAAACATTTAAGTACAAGAATAACCTGACTTACTACAGCTCCGTATCATCATACACCAATACAAAAGTAATCAAATGCCACGAAAGACATCATCTTACGGCCCCAGACACACTAACACTTATTCTGACCCCCACCGCCCCCACAAAAAAAAAAAAAAAAAACAACAACACTCACCACATTTTGTGGCTGTAATGTAGGTGGTGGGCTCGAATGTCGTACTGTACAGACGATGACCACTATTCTGATACCAAATGTAGAGGGGCTGTTGGACGAGGATGGTCTGTCAGGATGCGCCGTATTGAAACTTGTCCAAGTTTCCCAAGTGATTTATTATTTCCAGCTACAGTGCACCAGTTCCACTTGGTCTGAGTCACCAGGTCCCGCAATGCTGAGGACACCACTTTGCTGTCTGCAAAATGGCTTGGCGTGGAATGGCTGCCTCCGCAACCCGTGTAATGCCCTGTGGTGTGTTGGTGTTGTATGGCCGTGGAGTTGTGACGACGTCACGCTGTGCTGGCAGTCGACTCAGCACTCTCCGTCCCTGTTGCCTCAGCGCCGCTTGCAGGGTGGCCCGCTGCGTGCTTCTGGACTGGCATGGCTACGATCACAGCGACAACAAGCGCCCGTGATCCGGCATCCGAATCTGTGGCCCTCACCTCAGGAAGCCTCCAGCGTGTGTTGGGAGTCAACAAGACTGCCCGCAATAGTGAGCCATGGCGTGGCCCACCACTGGCTGTCTGCAGACCCAGCATTGGCCTCAGAGGGCCGAACCAACAACCTGTCGTGGACTGGAATGATGGCGCCCCATCTGCTGCTGCGTGTAGCCGGTGGTGTGACATGCCCTGCCATCCAGGAGAGCTGTCACACTTGAATGCCTTGTTGGTGAACCAGTGCCTATTTATACGTGGCTGTGTGCCTTTGTTTTGTTACATCGCCACTTCGAGTTATGTGGTCATAACACCTAGGTTGGGCTAGTGGGCCCCTTCTGCCTGTAACTTGCGTCATGCACACTGCTGTGTTTACTCTTTTCAGGCCCTGTGGCCTCCATTCTACTTCGCAACTGCTGGTAGCATAACTCCTGTCAACAGGCCCGTACCTGGCTGTAACTTGTGCGCTCAGAAATATTGCACCAAAGCTAACCTTTTCCCATCTTAACCAGTGGTGCCGCTACAACAGAAATCAAGAAATACAGCATCTACCCGATTGCCTTGATCCAAAACTTTCAGCATGTCATGTGAGAAAAGTGCAAGTTGGGTTTCACATGATCAATGTTTTTGAAATCCATGCTAGTTGGCATTCTGTCCAAGATACCTCATTATGTTTGAGCTCAGGATATGTTCTAAGATTCTACCACAAATTGATGTCAAGGATATTGTACAGTAGTTTTGTGGATCATTTTTACTGACCTTCTTGTAGATGGGTGTGACCTGTGCTTTTTTCCAAGAAACAGGCACAGTATTTTCTTCGTGGGATGTATGATAGATTATATTTAGAAGAGGGGCTAATTCAGCCGCAACTTCAGTAGAGAATCTGATAGGGATTCTATTTGGCCCTTGAACTTCGTTCAATTTTAAAAATTTCACGTGTTTCACAATACCACTGACATTAATACTTATTTCACTCATCTTTTCAATGGTACGAGTATTAAGTTGGGGCAATTCTCCTAGCTATTCCTTTGTAAAGCTACACTGAAAACAGACCTAAGCAATTCAGCTTTTGCTTTCCTACCTTCAACTTCAGTTCCTGTCTCATTCACTAAGGAATAGAACTAATTTTGGTGCCATTAACAGCCTTTACATACAACCAGAATTTCTTTGGGTTCTGTGATAGATCACTTGACAATATTCTGCTACAGTAGTCGTTGAAGGCATCATGCATTGCTCTCTTGACAGCCAAATGCATCTCATTAAGCATCTCTCTATATAAAGCCCTGCGCTATTACGCAGTAATCGCTGTTTCTTTAGAAGTTTCTTTACAGTGGCTACATACCCATTATGAACTGTTCTATTGGGTACATATCTACCCAGTACGCATTCAACTATTCTTTTAAACTTGAGCCAGAGTTCCTCTGTATGATCCTGCCCTGTGCTGAAAGTTCGAAGTTCCTCACTGAGATATGACACTATTTATTTTTGTATCTAGTTTACTGAACGTACAAATCTTTCTGCTTGTTTTAGTTGTCCTTTGTACTTTGATAATCATTGTTGCCACAACCATGTCATGGTCACTGATACCAATTTCAGTGTGTTACCATTAGATCCAATATATTTCCATTATGAGTGGAGTGCCTACTGTCTGTTCTAGGTAGTATTGAGAGAAGAAATTTATTACAGTTTTATAAGATGTCTTATCACACCCACCGCTAACAAAGCTGCAAGGATGATTAAAGTCTCCACCAACAATTACAGTACAACTGGGGAACTTATTTACAAGTGAACTGAGGTTTTCAAAAAGTTTTTTGTTAAATCAGGAGATGAGTCTGGTGGGTGTGAAAAAAATGCTACATCATGTGTGAAGTTACTACTTTGGCAGCACTTTTGACAGCTTTCAAATGTGAAGAGCAAATGGGTGTACATGAAAACAAGAGCCATTTACAGAGCTATGAAGAAGCACTGCCATAGAGACGTTTACAAAATAACGCTGTAGAATCATGAAGCAGCTGCACACTGCATACAGAACCTGTCTGGGATCATCTCACACTAAGTCTACTGCAGGAAGTGAATAAACAACACAAAGAATTCGTATTTCGCATACTATGTTCTTTAATTTTGATAGTGTACACATACACTTGTGCATTATGCATATTTCTTTGTATGACTTTCATAATTTCATAGATATTTTCATGAATTCTTGGAAACGAATTTTTTTCAGTGTTACACTACAAACACAGTTCATTTTTTGTTATTGTTCCTAATAGAAAACTGGCAAAATTAATATCTGGGCAATGGCGGGTTTATCAGCTAGTTTATTATTATGATCATTATGTTGATGATACATTGCACCTGGTAGATGACGACACGAGTGTTATTAATAACATACTAGATAAACTCAATAAATGGGACTGAATTATAATATTCTGTGTTGAATATGAAAACAATGGTAGCGCTACCTTCATAGACCGAACATCAGTAAAGAGAAGAATTTACACACATGCAAAATCTACAGAGAAACAACAATATACACTACCATAAGCAGCTCACCTTTCCACTCTCGAAACACAAACAGGCTGCATATAGAGCCTTAGTTAACAGAGCTGGCAATATACCAATGGATAAATAAGCAAAGCTTGATGAACTCGTCACAATAAAACAAATTACTGAAGCAAATGGCTTGGATGACACACTTATTGACAACTTCACACAGAGACGGTAGGAGAGAGGCAGAATAAGCCAACTGCTGCACAGAAAATGAATGAGATTCACTGCTTGTATACCATTCAAGGGCAAACTCTCCTACAAAGTAGCAAACATTTTCAGACTGCACAACATTAATGTTGTCTTCACAACACACAAACTGCAATACATACTGAAACATAACTTAGATGCACATACTCAGGCATCTTTAAAATAGTATGTGATATACACAAAGGCCACTATGTAGTTCAAACTGGGAGAAACTTCCAGAAAACATACTATGAACATATAAATGCCTGCCACACAAACAATTATAATAAACAGGCAATTGCCAACCACATAAAAGGACTTGGCCACCCATTCCATGATATCGTGAATGGTCTTCATATATTATATAAAATGGACAAAAGACAGCAAATGGACTTGCATGAAGAATTATAAGTTTGCATTCATGGCATAGTACATGGTAACATGTTACTAAATGATAAGATAGAAAGTAACAATATTAATTTCTTCAAGAGCTTATCCAATGCTGAATGCTTATTTTACTAAATATATTAACTTTAGCAATAAAAAATTGTCTTCACCAAGTAATCATATTGTCTAATATGTGCCATGACGTAAATGCACCTACATAGAAACCATGGACCTTGCTGTACATGGGGAAGTTTGAGCACCTCAGCGATACAAATAGCTGTACCGGAGGTGCAACCACAATGTAGGGCTATCTGTTGTGAGGCCAGACAAATTTATGGTTCCTGAAGAGGGGCAACAGCCCTTTCAATAGTTGCAGGAGCAATAGTCTGGATGATTGACTGATCTGGCCTTGTAACATCAACTGAAACGGCCTTGCTGTGCTGGTACTGCAAACAGCTGAAAGCACGGAGAAACAACAGCCATAATTTTTTGCGAGGGCATGTAGCTCTACTGTGTGGTTAAATAATGATGACATCCTCTTGGGTAAAATATTTTGGAGGTAAAATAGTCCCCCACTTGGATTTACATGTGAGCGCTACTCAGGAGGATGTTGTTATCAGGAGACACAAAACTAGCATTATGGATTGGAGTCTGAAATGTTAGATCCCTTAATCAGTAGGGTAGGTTAGAAAATTTAAAAAGGGAAATGGATAGGCTAAAGTCAGATATAATGAGAGTTAGTGAAGTTCAGTGTAGGAGGAGCAGGACTTCTGGTCAGGTGAATACAAGGTTATAAATACCAAATCAAATAATAGGAACACAGATAAGCTACTATTAACAGTATACTGAATGCATTATTGCAGTCAAGATAGACACAAAGCCACACCCACCACAGTAGTACAAGTTTATATCCCAGCTAACTCTATAGCTGATAAAGAGATTGAAGAAATGTATGATGAGATAAAAGAAATTATTCAGATAGTTAAGGGAGATGATAATTAAATAGTCATGGGGGACTGGAATTTGATAGTAGGAACAGGAAGAAAAGGAAAATTAGTAGGTGAATATGGACCGGAGGAAAGGAATGAAAGAGGAAACTGTGTAGTAGAATTTTGCACACAGTATAATTTAATCATAGCTAACACTTGATCTAAGAATTGTAAAATATGGTTATATATGTGGAAGAGACCTGGAGACACCAGAAGATTTCAGATTGATTATATAACAGTAAGACAGAGATTTTGTAACCAGATTTTAAATTGTAAGACATGTCCAGGGGCAGATGTGGACTCTGATCACAATTTATTGGTTATGAACTGTACATTAAAACTGTAGAAACTGCAAAAAGGTAGGAATTTAAGATGGGACCTGGATAAACTGAAAGACTGGAGGTTGTAGAGTGTTTCAGAGGGAGAATTAGGGAACTACGGACAAGAAACTAGGGAAGGAATACAGTAGAAGAAGAATGGGTTCCTTTGAGAGATGAAATAGTGAAGGCAGCAGAGGATGAAGTAGGTAAAAAGATGAGGGCTAGTAGAAATCTTTAGGCAACACAAGAGATACTGAATTTAACTGATGAAAGGAGAAAATATAAAAAAGCAGTAAATGAAGCAGGCAAAAATGAATACAAATGTCTAACAAATGAGATTGAAAGGAAGTGCAAAATGGCTAAGCAGGAATGGCAAGAAGATAAATGTAAGGATTTAGAAGCATATACCACTGCAGGAAATAGAGCGAGACACACACACACACACACACACACACACACACACACACACACACACACACTACTACTACTGGCCATTAAAATTGCTACACCACGAAGATGATGTGCTACAGACGCGAAATTTAACCAACAGGAAGAAGATGCTGTGATATGCAAATGATTAGCTTTTCAGAGCATTCACACAAGGTTGGCGCCGGTGGCGACACCTACAACATGCTGACATGAGGAAAGTTTCCAACCGATTTCTCATACACAAACAGAAGTTGACCGGCGTTGCCTGGTGAAACGTTGTTGTGATGCCTCTTGTAAGGAGGAGAAATGCATACCATCATGTTTCCGACTTTGATAAAGGTCAGATTGTAGCCTATTGTGATTGCGGTTTATCATATCGCGACATTGCTGCTCGCGTTGGTCGAGATTCAATGACTGTTAGCACAATATGGAATCGGTGGGTTCAGGTGGGTAATACAGAACGCTGTACTGGATCCCAACAGCATCGTATCACTAGCAGTCGAGATGACAGGCATCTTATCCGCATGGCTGTAATGGATTGTGCAGCCACATCTTGATCCCTGAGTCAACAGATGGGGACACTTGCAAGACAAAAACCATCTGCACGAACAGTCCGATGACTTCCTGGCAGATTAAAACTGTGTGCCCGACCGAGACTCGAACTCGGGACCTTTGCCTTTCGCAGGCAAGTGCTCTACCAACTGAGCTACCGAAGCACGAGTCACGCCTGGTACTCACAGCTTTACTTCTGCCAGTACCTCGTCTCCTACCTTCCAAACTTTACAGAAGCTCTCCTGGTTCGCAGGCAACATCACGGTGAACGCACATTGGAAGCGTGTATTCTTCATCGTCATACTGGCGTATCACCCGGCGTGATGGTATGGGGTGCCATTGGTTATGCGTCTCTGTCACCTCTTGTTCGCATTGACGGCACTTTGAACAGTGGACATTACATTTCAGGTGTGTTACGACCCGTGGCTCTACCCTTCATTCAAACCCTGCGAAACCCTACATTTCAGCAGGATAATGCACGACCACATGTTGCAGGTCCTGTACGGGCCTTTCTGGATACAGAAAATGTTCGACTGCTGCCCTGGCCAGCACATTCTTCATATCTCCCCAATTGAAAACGTCTGGTCAATGGTGGTCGAGCAACTGGCTCGTCACAATACGCCAGTCACTACTCTTGATGAAATGTGGTATCGTGTCGAAGCTGCATGGGCAGCTGTATCTGTACACACCGTCCAAGCTCTGTTTGACTCAATGCCCAGACGTATCAAGGCCGTTATTATGGCCAGAGGTGGTTGTTCCGGGTACTGACTTGTCATGATCTATGCACCCAAACTGCGATAAAATGTAATTACATGTCAATTCTAGTATAATATATTTGTCCAATGAATACCAGAGAGAGAGAGAGAGAGAGAGAGAGAGAGAGAGAGAGAGAGAGATATCTGAAGGTTATAGGAAAATTAAAGAGGCCTTTGGTGAAAAGAGAACCACCTGTATGAATATCAAGAGCCCAGATGAAAAGGCAGTCATAAGTAAATAAGGGAAAGCAGAAAGGTGGAAGAAGTATATAGAGGGTATATACAAGGGACATGTACATGAGGGCAATATTGTGGAAATGGAAGATGATGTAGATGAAGATAAGAGGCCCCTTGAATAAACAACATTCTGTGAGAACTACTGATAGCTGTGGGAGAGCCAGGCATGCCAAAATTCTTCCATCTGGTGAGCAAGATGTATGAGAGAGGTGAAATACCCTTATGAATACAATATTAATTCCAATTCCAAAGAAAGCAGGCAACAGGCGTGAAAATTACCAAACTATCAGTTTAATAAGTCATGGTTGCAAAATACTAACATGAATTCTTTACAGAAGAATGGAAAAACTGGTAGAAACCGACTTCAGGGAAGACCAGTTTGGATTTCTGAGAAATGTAGGAACACATGAGGCAATACTGACCCTATGACTTCTCATAGAAGATAGGTTAAGGAAAGGCAAACCTACATTTATAGCATTTGTAGACTTAGAGAAATCTTTTGACAATATTGACTGGAATACACTCTTTCAAATTTTAAAGGTGGCAGGGGTAAAATACAGGGAGTGAAAGGCTATTTGCAATTTTACAGAAACCAGATGGCAGTTGTAAGAGTCAAGATGTATGAAAGGGAAACAGTGATTGAGGAGGGGGTGATACAGGATTGTAGCTTATTCCCAATGTTATTCAGTCTGTGTATTGTTCAAGCAAAAATGTGGAACAGAAATTAAAGTCCAGAGAGAAGTATCTGGTGGTGAATAGTGATGCTAAATTTGAAGTACACATCAGTGACAAAGCAGTTATGAGACAGGTAGAGAAATTTAAATATCTCGGAGCACATATTGATAAAAATTTTTTGGGCCCCACAGAAGTATACACCAAAGCAGAAAAGTGTTAGGGTGTATGAATTCTTTTTGGTGGGATAATAATATTTCCAACAGCAATAACAAAAGAGTAGGTAAGATAATGGTTGAATCAGTGCTATTGTATGGATCAGAACTATGGATCTTAAATGCGGATCTCAAAAGAAGACTAATAGCTATGGAAGTGGATTATTTTTGCCCAAGAGTGCCAGAATATCAAAAATCAAAAGAAAAACTAATGATGAAGTAAGAGAGAGACTGAAGGCAAATGACACTGTGATAGAATTGAAAGAAAATCATTAAAATGGTACAGACATATGATGAGAATGCCAGTACATCGGTGGCCAAAGAAGGTTTATGAATGGAAACCACCAGGTAGACATAAATGTGGAAGACCATGACATTCTTGGACAGACTAGATAAATGGAGTAAAGGAACATCGCAGCTTCAACAAGGAATATGCACTGGATAAAGAGGCTTGGCGGAGGATAACAGGAATACAACAAGATGTTGTTATTAATTAATCTTTGTATTGATTAATCCTGTAATAATAATAATAATAACAATAATAATAATAATAATAATAGGGAAGAAATAAAAACTTTGAGGTTTGCCAATGACATTGTAATTCTGTCAGAGACAGCAAAGGACCTGGAAGAGCAGTTGAATGGAATGGACAATGTTTTGAAAGGAGGATACAAGATGAACATCAACAAAAGCAAAATGAGAATAATGGAATGTAGTCAAATTAAATCAGGTGATGCTGAGGGAATCACATTATGAAATGAGACACTCAGAGTAGTAGAGGAGTCTTGCTATTTGAGCAGCAAAGTAACTGATGATTGTCAAAGTAGAGAAGGTATAAAATGTAGACTGGCAAAGGCAAGAAAATCATTTATGAAGAATAAAAATTTATTATTGTTGAATATAGACTTAAGTGTCATGAAGACTTTTCTGAAGTATTTTTATGGAAAATGCCATTAGGAGGACTGGAGAGCTATGTAGTATTGGAAATGTAGTATTGATGGCTAGGAGGCCCCATCCAGGGAAGTTCGGCTGCTGAGTTGGAAGTCTTGTTTCAGCTTACGCCACATTGGGTGATTTGCATGTCAATGATGATGAAATGGTGACGAAGACAACACAACACCCTGTCCACGAATGGAGAAAATCTCTAACCTGGCTGGGAATCGAACCCGGGCCCACTGCATGGTAGGCAAACACATAACCAATCAGCTAAGCAGGCAGACAATAGAGTGTAGCCATGCATGGAAGTGAAACATGGACAATAAACAGTTTAGACAAGAAAATAATAGAAGCTTTTGAAATGTGGCGCTACAGAAGAATGCTGAAGATTAGATGGTTAGATCACATAACTAATGAGGAGGTACTGAACAGAATTGGGGTGAAAAGAAATTTGTGGCACAACGTGACTAGAAGAAGGGAATGGTTGGTAGGACACACACTGAGACATCAAGGGATCACCAATTTAGTACTGGAGTGAAGTGTGGGAGGGGAGGGGGTGGGTAAAAGTCATAGAGGGAGACCCAAAGATGTGTACAGTAAACAGATTCAGAAGTTACTTGTAGATGAAGATAACAACAACAACAACAATAAGAAAAGATTTCAGCTGCACTGTATGTTACTGTATTAGTAATTGAAACTAGTTTATCTTAGCATTAAGATGCTTTGGAATTAGGTAAACATTTGTTTGTGTAAGCATTAAGCTGTAGTATGTTTATCACTGTGTTCTGTGTGAAAGACAACTAAATGTCCAACAAAAATGTAAGCAAATGTACTAATTAAATGATCTAAAAGTGCAAATCACTTAATGATATCTACCTATCTTTCTGTATTGGATCATATTTTGAAACATAACCTCACTCACAAACACAGCGAGTGAACCTAATCACATTTCAGATGTGCAATGAGAGGCAAAAAGTTTGGTGGCTCAAATAATTTTGAGTCCAAAAACAGAGCATTGTGCATGCTGAAGTTCAGAAGCACCATGTTCAAACTCTAGTGGTCTGTGGAGTTTGAGCTTGGCATTTAGATTGTCAGATAGAATGAATATAATAGTTAGGATATAGTACTTGTCGAGATTCATAGCAATTTTACTCATGATATCATTTGTTTTGAAAATTATTATTTGAGAATGTAGAAATAGATGAAATATAAGAGCTCCATATTGGTAGGATTATTACTAAGGCGAGTGTTTCACATCTGTTTCAATGGCTGAGTTTATAGGCTGACAATTTACGAATGTAAAGGACAAGTGTTCAAATCTAAGTGGAGTCAACTGTCATTTCAAGAAAAAAAATTTTTTTAGACCTTCGCTGATAATATTTTAAACCTTAATTCACTACAAATTGTGTTGTTGTAGACTTTTCTAGGTTCCATATTCATTCAAAATATTCCATTTTAAAGAGAAAAGTATCAGCTTATTGGAATACATCATAGGTCTCCTTCAAAATGGCTGATATGAATGTTCAATGTGAACAACTGCTCACTTTGAAAACAATGTTAGTGCATCTGAGGTAGGATGTCAAAATGGTGTTGATGCTTCCACAGCAAGGAGATGGATTAGATGATTTAGAGATAACAGTGAGGTAGCTAGACATCCAATACCTGGAAGACCAGTAGTGTCTACACAGAGATGAGATGAAGAATTGGTCAGGATGACCTAGAATCCTCCTTTGTCTGGGATCTACGGAGGGCTTCACATTTCCTGGGCCCATCGAGAACTGCTCTCAGAAGATTAAAGGACCGTGGAATCAGGGCCCAACGTGCTCTTATCAAAGAGCCATTGTCCAACGCACAAGCCATGGATAGACCAACAGTTTTGAGTCCCCGGGAAGATGTCAACTGGAGGAAAGTCATTTTCTCCAACGAGTGCACAACTGAGTCCACGAGCAGATGTCCTGCTCTTGTTTACGACACAGATGGGAAACAAACAATATGTGCTAGGAGCAGATGTATAAGTGTGAAATGTTGAGGCTGGGTGCAAGAACTTTAGGATGTATCTGAGGCAAGTTCACTTCAGCATGCTATGAACATTTCCTAGAAAATGTGAGCATCCCTGGAGCTTGACTTTGGTATTCCGAACGATGTCTCACTCACCAACATGATAATCATCCATTGCTCACTAGCATTATTATTCAGAGCTGGTTTCAAAGGAGCAGAGGGGTTAGGGAATATTATTCAATGCCTCCTGTGGCCTCGAAAGTCACCTGACCTCAATCCCTAGAGCATGTAAGGGCTCAGCTTAAGAAGACTCTGTGGGACAATTGCCCAGACCCTCCTCTGGGTGCTGTGAATGCCCTATGGGGTTTGGTTCATTCTTCATGGAAGAGAATTGACATGGATGATGACTTGTCTCATAGACTTGTAAATTCTATGCCTCAAAGGATCCAAGCTATTATTGATGCCAGTGGCATGTGGACAAAATACTGAAGCTATATGTAGCCTACTCTTCATTTTATTTTATTTATTTTTTCTGTTAAATGTCAATAATATTAATTTCAAAATACAAATCTGCTTGCTGCTATATTATTTGTATTTTTAAGGGAGATTAGATAAATATCACCCTCCAAGGAAGATTATTCGTATTTTTATGGGAGATCAGATAAATATCGCCATCCAAGGAAGATTATTTTTATTTTCATGGGAGGTCAGATGAATATCACACTCCAAAAAGTATGGTTATTTGTATTGTTATGGAATGTCAGATAAATATTACCTACCAAGGAAGATTATTTTTAGACATCAAATTCACAAAATACAATGTTATTTACAGAAGAGAATATTGAAAAAAGTAAAAAAAAGGGAAAATATAATTTAATAACAAAAAGTAAGCACAAAACATTTGCCAGATGGAAAAAAAATGCTGCGGTAAGATTCGATCCGACACTTACTGCAGCTACCAGTACAGTAAGCTGACACGCTACCTATGATCTACTGATCTCTTCTTTTTAGCATAATGGTTGAATAGGCCTATTGTAGTTGAAAAACAAATATTAAACTGGAAACAACAGATACTGGAAGGCACATCCACTTGCTTGTGTAAACCATGGGTAAGGACTTTGAAAAATATGTCAATCAGTTGATATGTTTCTCTTAGCTGAAAACTATAGACACACCAAGAAGCGGTCAAAGTAATTACAAATAAATACATCCATGTTCAATATGTTTACTGTGACAATTTGTCTGTTTACTTAAAGATTAGTCTATTATAATTTTGAATCTTTTGAAAGAATGTGGAACCTAGAGAAGCCCACAACAGCACAATTTGTAATGAATTAAGGTTTAAAATATTACCTGCAGAGATCTAAAAAACTATATGCCAATTAACTCGTTAGACTCGAATACTTGTCCTTTACATTCATAAACTGTTAGCCTATCCACTCAGCCACTGAGACAGATGTGAAATGTTCATTGTCGTAGCAATTATACTGACTTGGAGTTCTTACATTTCATCCATTTCTACATGCTTGCATAACGATTTTCAAAACAAATGATATGATGAGTTAAATTACAATGAATCTGAACATGTACTGTATCCTAACTGTTATATTGCTTCTATCTGACGATGTAAACATCAAGCTGAAGCTCCACAGACTGCTAGAGTTGTGAACACTGGTACTTCTGATCTTGGGCATGCACAGTATTCTGTTCTTGGAGTCTGAATTATTCAGGCCAGGCATCCTTTTTGCCTCTCATTGTACATGTAACTGGAATTACATTGTGTTAATTAAATATTAGTAACAAGTGGCTGAAGCAATAGCAATTACTTCATAAACTTACAATACAGACACAGCATGGATAAATTTAAGGTATTTCCTGCCAGGATTATTGTTATGAATTCCTACTTGACTTTTGGTCATTTTATCAGAAAATCAATTCATCTTTTTATTGCTTTGCCACTCTTTATATTGTCAAAATCTGATCTGGTGGCAGACCTAACAGCCATATATTGAACATATCCACTTTAAAGCCTGTAGAGTCACATCAATTGTGTCTATGGGGAGCTGTCAAATGACACATGGTTCTTTGATAAGGTGTGTAACAAGAAAGGTAGACTGGTGTGTTCATGCTCTTTTTTATTAAGATGCAATGATGAGCAAATTATTCCTACTTTAGCTAAAGTTAAACAACACATAGTTTCTCTAACTGCCACTAGAATTAAGCATCAGGCCCTGGTGAGAGAGAGGATACACTATACTCAATGGGAATTGTATTTGCTGTCAAAAAGATTGCTATCATCACACTTGAAGACATCATTGAATCTCTCAGCATTATTCTGGGACTGGGTAGACAGTGCTCCTTGGGTGCTAGCCGACAAAACAACACAATAAAGTTCGTACAACTGCAAAAATATGAATGAGTCCAGTTTGAAATGCTCTGAGAAAATACACCGTGATGATGCAATCTCATGAAAAAGATTTTCGACAACACAGCAGTCTCAGTGTTAGAGAAATGCCTACATTTTGCACCTGCATCTAGGTCAGCTTCCATCTGAGATGTTATCAAAGGAGTAAAACAGGTGATATCAAAGCACCCCAGCAATGCTGCCGAAGATATTAGATCGATGCCTGTCGATTTTGACTTAGTCTTCATCCACAAAGATCAACGTAATGTCAACAGACTCTGAGACTTGAGAGAAGACACAGACACCATCATTTTATCTGCTAATAAGGGAAATGCCATTACCATTCTCTCACATACTAAATATAATGACAGTATATCAAACTGCTGAACAACCCAGAATACTACTGATTAAATAATTATCCAACTTGTAACATAAAGAGGGAAACACTGAACCTTCTCAAGAAGAGTTCTCTTCAACCCAAGGTGTCAGCTGTCTGCTGTTCCTCCAAGACTCTATGGCCTACCAAAAATGCACAAAGATGGGATCCCTTTTTAATGTATTGTAACTAACTTTGATATGTCCACCTATTTTGCGGATAAGCATTTTAAGATATTTCTGGGACCTCTTGTACACAAATGCATCCACCACACCTGAAACTCAGTAGCCTTTATAGGTCTCCAGAAGACACTCAGACTACTAACATGTTAGTTTTGACATCGCGTATTTATTTGCAAAAGTCTTCTTACGGCATTCTTTGGAACTCATTGGTGGCAAGTTTGAGGTACTCTTTAAACAAGTGCTGACTTCAACATATTTTTTATCCAATAACAAGTACTTTGAACAATTAGAGGGAGATGCTATGGGAAGCCCATTCTCCTTTGGTGCCAGGTACTTTATGGAAGATTTTGAAGAGAAAGTTCTACAGCCACCTACTTTAAAACCCTTTTGCTTTTGCCAGTATGTGGATGGAACGTTTGGTGTGTGGCCTCATGGAACTGAAATGTTACTTACATTTCTTCAACATCTAAATTCACTACGTTCAAATATTCAGTATACCAGGAAGTAGAGAAAGATGAGATGTTACTCTTCCTGGGCATTTTGGTACAATGAAAAGTCAATAAATCATTGGGGCATCGCATATATTGCGAGTCTACTCATGCTGACTTATATTTGCAGATACGAGTTATGACCACCCTCCATAATATAACAGAGTAATGCGCACTCTGATTCACACAGGATGTGTTGTGTACAATCCCAACACCTTAGGACAGTGTTCTGACAGAATGGCTATTTTCAAAGACAAATTTTTTGTACATTCCAGTATAAATAAGTCTTGCTAACACAACACAATGAAGAAATCAAAGGAGTCATTATCAATTTTCTAGACATAGGATGGCAGAATTTCCTCATGTAATGAAAGAGTCCTCACTAGACATAACATTAAGCGGGTCTTTCAGTGCAAGACCAGTGTGATGATGAACACTATCAATACACATGTCTGGACCAACCAGATAATACTGCAATAGCAGAGTATTGCTTTAGTACAGGAAACTACATGTTGTTGTTGTGGTCTTCAGTCCTGAGACTGGTTTGATGCAGCTCTCCATGCTACCTTATCCTGTGCAAGCTTCTTCATCTCCCATTACCTACTGCAGCCTACATCCTTCGGAATCTGCTTAGTGTATTCATCTCTTGGTCTCCCTCTACGATTTTTACCCTCCACGCTGCCCTCCAGTACTAAATTGGTGATCCCTTGATGCCTCAGAACATGTCCTACCAACCGATCCCTTCTAGTCAAGTTGTGCCATAAACTCCTCTTCTCCCAAATTCAATTCAATATCTCCTCATTAGTTATGTGATCTACCCATCTAATCTTCAGCATTCTTCTGTAGCACCACATTTCAAAAGATTCTATTCTCTTCTTGTCTAAACTATTTATTGTTCATGTTTCACTAACATACATGGCTACACTCCATACAAATACTTTCAGAAACAACTTCCTGACACTTAAATCTATACTCGATGTTAACAAATTTCTCTTCTTCAGAAACGCTTTCCTTGCCATTGCCAGTATACATTTCATATCCTCTCTACTTTGACCATCATTAGTTACTTTGCTCCACAAAAAGCAGAACTCCTTTACCACTTTCAGTGTCTCATTTCCTAATCTAATTCCCTCAGCATCACCCAACTTAATTCGACTACATTCCATTATCCTCGTTTTGCTTTTGTTGATGTTCATCTTATATCCTCCTTTCAAGACACTGTCCATTCCGTTCAACTGCTCTTCCAAGTCCTTTGCTGTCTCTGACAGAATTACAATGTCATCGGCGAACCTCAAAGTTTTTATTTCTTCTCCATGGATTTTAATACCTACGCTGAACTTTTCTTTTGTTTCCTTTACTGCTTGCTCAATATACATATTGAATAACATCGGGGAGAGGCATCCCCCTTGTCACCAAATATTATCCTGGCCTCGAAAACATCAACAAATTACTCCGCTAGGGATATGACTTTCTCAAGTCAACTCCTGAAATGAGATCATCCCTTGACAAAATTCTCCCCACACCACCCAGAGTTGCCTTTCGTCGCCCCCCTAACCTCCGTAACATCCTTGTTAAACCCTACAATATTCCCAGACTACCTTCTCTACCCAGCGGTTCCTACACCTGTAACCGACCCCGCTGCAAAACCTGCCCCATGCATCCCCCCACAACCACCTACTCCAGCCCCGCTACTGGTAAAACATACATAATTCAAGGCGGGGCCACGTGTGAAACTACACATGTCATTTATCAACTGACATGCCTGCACTGCACAGCCTTTTACATCGGTATGACAACAACTAAACTGGCTGAGCACATGAACGGACACAGACGAACTGTCCGCCTAAGAGATGCCCAATACCCAGTAGCGGAGCATGCCCTCCAGCATAATTCTAGGGACCTAGGAACCTGCTACACCGTATGTGCCATTTGGCTTCTCCCACCCAACACCAGTCCCTCTGAACTGCGGAGATGGGAACTTGCACTCCAACACATCCTTTCATCCCGCCATCCCCCTGGACTGAACCTACATTAAACCACCTCACTCCCATTTACTCTTCAGTCTTCTCCTCTTTCCCTTTCCTCTGTAGCCATTCACGCATCTTTTCATCCTACATAGTTGTGTTTATCTTTATACTATATACCTCTTTACTTCTGGTTTGAAGCTGGCACAGTACTTACAGTAGAATATCTTTGGCTTCCCTTTGACAACCATGCCTCCATCCTTGCTACCCTCCCTGTTGTCCTTTCCCTGTTGCTTCATAACCTGGGTTGTCAGCAACTGAATCTACTTTCCCTTCTTCCCTTTCTTTCCCCTCTCTCCTTCATGATGAAGGAACATTTGTTCTGAAAGCTAGGAATGTAAGTTTTCGGTTCTGTTTTTTGTGTATCTATCGGCTGTACTCAGCTGAGGTAAGTACTGGCCAGCCCCTCTATCTCTTTGTAGTATTTGTTTCACATCTTTATATGAGATTTTCCATTAATCATTTAAACAGATAGCTCAGTAATTTTCACATTTGTCAACACCTGCTTTCTTTGGGATTGGAATTATTATATTCTTCTTGAAGTCTGAGGGAATTTCGCCTGTCTCATACATCTTGCTCACCAGATGGTAGAGTTTTGTCAGGACTGGCTCTCCCAAGGCTGTCAGTAGTTCTAATGGAATGTTGTCTCCTCCCGGGGCCTTGTTTCGACTTAGGTCTTTCAGTGCTCTGTCAAACTCTTCACGCAGTATCGTATCTCCCATTTCATCTTCATCTACATCTTCTTCCATTTCCATAATATTGTCCTCAAGAACATCGCCCCTGTATAGACCCTCTATATACTCCTTCCACTTTTCTGCTTTCCCTTCTTTGCTTAGAATTGGGTTTCCATCTGAGCCCTTGATATTCATGCAAGTGGTTCTATTTTCTCCAAAGGTCTCTTTAATTTTCCTGAAGGCAGTAACTATCTTACCCCTCTTCAGATACCGAGCGAGGTGGCGCAGTGGTTAGACACTGGACTCGCATTCGGGAGGACGACGGTTCAATCCCGCGTCCGGCCATCCTGATTTAGGTTTTCCGTGATTTCCCTAAATCGCTCCAGGCAAATGCCGGGATGGTTCCTCTCAAAGGGCACGGCCGACTTCCTTCCCCGTCCTTCCCTAAACCAATGAGACTGATGACCTCGCTGTCTGGTCTCCTTCCCCAAAACAACCAACCTCTTGAGATAAGCCTATACTCCCTTACATTTGTCCTCTAGCCATCACTGCTTAGCCATTTTGCACTTCCTTTCAATCTCATTTGTTAGACATTTGTATTCCTTTTTGCCTGCTTCACTTACTGCATTTTTGTATTTTCTCCTTTCATCAACTAAAATCAGTATCTCCTCTGTTACCCAAGGATCTCTACTAGCCCTCATCTTTTTACCTACTTGATCCTCTGCTGCCTTCACTATTTCATTCCTCAAAGCTACCCATTCTTCTTCTACTGTATTTCTTTCCCCCATTCCTGTCAATTGTTCCCTTATGCTCTCCCTGAAACTCTGTACAACCTCTGTTTCTTTCAGTTTATTCAGGTCCCATCTCCTTAAATTACCACCTTTTTGCAATTTCTTCAGTTTTACCTACAGTTCATAACCAATAGATTGTGGTCAGAGTCCACATCTGCCCCTGTTGAAATGTCTTACAATTTTAAACCTGGTTCCTAAATCTCTGTCTCACCATTATATAATCCATCTGAAACCTTCCAGTATCTCCAGGGTTCTTCCATGTATACAACCTTCTTTCATGATTCTTGAACCAAGTGTTAGCTATGATTAAGTTATGCTCTGTGCAAAATTCTACCAGGCGACTTCCTCTTTTATTTCTTAGCCCCAATCCATATTCACCTACCACGTTTCCTTCTCTTCCTTTACCTACTGTCGAATTCCAGTCACCCATGACTATTAAATTTTCGTCTCCCTTCACTACCTGAATAATTTCTTTTCTCTCATCACACATTTCATCAAATTATTCATCATCTGCAGAGCTAGTTAGCATATAAACTTGTACTACTGTAGTAGGCTTGGGCTTCGTGTCTATCTTGGCCACAATCATGCGTTCACTATGCTGTTTGTAGTAGCTTACCCGCACTCCTATTTTTTTAATCATTATTAAACCTACTCCTGCATTACCCCTATTTGATTTTGTATTTATAGCCCTGTATTCACCTGACCAAAAGTCTTGTTCCTACTAATTCCCACTATATCTAACTTTAACCTATCCATTTCCCTTTTTAAATTTTCTAACCTACCTGCCTGATTAAGGGATCTGACATTCCACACTCCGATCCGTAGAACACCAGTTTTCTTTCTCCTGGTAACGACGTCCTCCTGAGTAGTCCCCGCCCGGAGATCCGAGTGGGGGACTATTTTACCTCCGGAACATTTTACCCAAGAGGACACCATCATCATTTAATCATACAGTAAAGCTGCATCCCCTCAGCAAAAATTATGGCTGTAGTTTCCCCTTGCTTTCAGCCGTTCGCAGTACCACAACAGCAAGGCCATTTTCGTTAGTGTTACAGGGCCAGATCAGTCGATCATCCAGAATGTTGCCCCTGCAACTACTGAAAAGGCTGCAAGCCTCCCCACCAATGGCAAGGTCCATGGTTCATGGGGTGGAAGGGGGGGGGGGGGGGAGACTTCATAACGTATAAAAAGACAAAGATTAAACCCTAAGTTTCACCTTTCTGGAACTATGTGATAAAGGAAGCAGCACATGGGAGATAACCTAATAAACTGGGAGTTAGGAATCCAGTTAAGTACAGTCTGGAACCTTGCACTTGCCACAATTAAATATAGAGAAACACAAGAATTTCTGATGACATTACACCACAAAATCAAGCGAGCATCTAGCAACAAATTTAGTTTGGACTAATATACGGCTCTTAGGTCTGCCATCAGATTGTATTTTGTGTGTCATGCAATACTGCATTGAGCAACTGCTCGACATATGCAGGTTTGTCTGCTTGTAACTGTTGACAAGTAGTTGCCAGCAGTTACAAGCAGCTACACCTGCATATGTTGAGCAGTTGGCCAAAGCAATATTGCATGATTCACAAAATGCAATCTGATGGCAGACCTTAAGAGACATATATCAGTCCAAGTTGTTGCTGCTACACACAATCAGAACAAATACCAATTATGAGAAACACTAAAAATAAGATAAATTTGAAACTATGAGACATGTGAATGCAGATACACGCATGCGCGGTGCCACTAATCTCCCCCCCCCCCCCCCCCCCCCCCCCCACCCTTCCTGCTCGAGAGAGAGAGATCTAACAAAAGTAAACTCACTGTGTTAAGCATTACAGGATTTATATTTCTAGAACAGTGCAAAAAATGGGGTGGGGGGTGGGGGGTGGGGGGAAGGAGATGTTAAAGCATCATTACTGATGTGACCTCTCCATATACCAATATTCTAGAAATTAATACGTACAGATAAGGATATGCCTTTAGGAACTAGGAATGCCACATAGACAAGTTATAACAAAAGCAAAGAAAATGTAAAATAACAAACAAATAAAAAATTCCAGGAATAAGACTAAAGCAACCTGGAGTATCATAAAAAGAGAAACAGGTACTACATCATTAGCCCACAAAAATATAGAACTTCATGAAAACAACAATCAAATAATCAACCACACAGTAGTGGCTAATAAATTTAACAACTACTTTTCTAATGTTGCTCACCACCTGATTACCAAACATTACAACTCACAACCAGACAGCAATACACTCCAGTCACATACAAAAATTCTTACGAGAACCCTATTCATGTCTCCAACAACACCTGAGGAATTATCTGTCATTATAAAAAGGTTACCCAATAAGTATTCAGCAGGCACTGATGAAATACCAGATATTATCATCAAAGCAAGTGTAACATCTATCATAGAACCACTAATGGATATTTTCAATTCTTCATTCGTGAGTGGTATATTCCCGAAAAATCTGAAAATGGCAAAAATGACACCACTGTATAAGAAAGGGGACAAACATGAAGCTGCAAACTATAGACCTGTATCAGTATTGTCAGGCTTTGGTTAAATTCTTGAAAAACTATTTCTTAGAAGGCTGACAACCTTTCTAAATAAAGAAAACATAATAAGTGATGCACAACAAGGATTCAGAACTGGCAGATCAACACAGTCAGTTATTTATACCTTCTTAAATGAAATTCTAACTGCAGTAGATAATAAGCAACATGTGTCTGGCATATTTCAAAGCCTTCGATGTAACTGATCATAATACTCTGTTGCAGAAGCTAGGTAATTATGTAATAAGAGGCCTGCCAAACAAGTGGATACATTCTTACCTTCATGACCATCAACAGATCACTCAAATAAAATAAAAAGACATAAAAACACAAAAAATTTGTAATTTTTACAGTAATGCACAAAACCTTACATATGGAGTTCCACAAGGGTCAGTCCTTGGGCCAATTCTTTTCATTCTTTATGTTAATGATTTGTCAGAAAAAATAACTAAAGGGACAACAGTACTTTTTGCAGATGACACAAATATCCTAATCAAATCACGTGATGAGGAAAGCCTACAAAAAACAGCTACAGGTATAATACAGAATTTGACACAATGGTTCAGAACAAACTAGCTAATAATAAATAATGAAAAAGCAGTGACAGTCAATTTCCACAATTCACAGAAACTACATCCTGCAAGACCAATTTTTAAAATTGATAGAAAAACTGTCTCATCTGTGAGCGACACAAAATTTTTAGGTATACATATTCAGCAAAACCTAAAATGGGAGACACATCTTAACCATGTAAATAAAAAGCTAAACACACTTACGTATGCAGTAAGAATCCTCGCACAAAATACAAGCCGTGCGTCTGTGATCACAATGTACCATGGCAATATTCAGTCACTGCTGATGTACGGCATTATCTTTTGGGGGAACTCCGTAGGTACAAACAAAACATTTAGGCTACAGAAAAAGATTGTTAGAATAATAAACCATGCTAAGTACAGAGACTCCTGTAGACCAATATTTAAAAATCTCAGTATACTGCCTCTTCCTTGCTTATATATGTATGAAATATTAAATTTCACAAAAGGAAGTATTTTAAAAGATGGAAATATCTTCAAGTATAACTGTGATTACCACCCTCATGATACTAGGCAGAAGCATTACTTGCATGTCAATACAATAAGTTCAAACATTTGTAAGAGAGGAGTGTATCATACTGGCATAATGCTGTACAATCACATGCCATCCTATTTGAAACATATGCAAAATTTACAAAAGTTTAAAGTGGAACTGAAAGAGTACTTGCTTGACCACTGCTTCTATTCTGTTTCCGAGTTTTTAAGAGTCCAGAAAAGTGTAGTGTAATTGCTCAAATATTCTTAATAAGTCTATCATTTTATTTTATTATATTAAATTTGTCATCAATATTCAACATGTATTGAATAATTTTTAATTATTTATCCTTTCAAAATAACAATGTGTATGATGATGTATATATTGTACCAACCTGACTTGTCCTACATCGTTTGTGCAAAATATGTACCTAAACACTATTTACAGGACCAATAAAGAAATACAAATACAAACACATCCTATGCAAAGTTTTTCATGGGAGACAGGGAAGTGGCAGTCCGCAACTTACAGAAGCTCTGTTCTCTTATTTGATATAGGTTCATCTAAACTACTTTATGATCCAGACTTGTGGTGAAGAAGAAATTCTCCACATTTTTCAATAGCTCTAACTACTTTTCTCAATTGAAGTTTACCTCGTCCATCATCAAATCATAAACCACCAACATGGATGTTGACCACAATGTTGTTGAGGCTTGCATCCAAAATTTAGTCTGTACGAAACAATGAATATCTCCACTTTGATAGCTGCTGCCTCTTCTACATCAAATGCCCTCTGAAGCATTGTAACTTGTCTGTGTTCATGTTTTGTGTTAATGTGTAATCTCCACACCCACACTGAATTCTGTACATAAATTTTAATCTTAATGTAGCAGGTGAGCCTTCACTACCATCAAGATTTGTTCTTGAGACAGAAGATGTAATTGGTTTAAAGGAAACACCTAGTCTGTACATTAATAAAAGGCAATACTTGAGATACCATAAAGCAGAGGGATTTGCAACAAATCATTTTGTGTTTGCCCTTAACAGAGAACAGCATTCACAACCATATCAAGGTATGAAGTAAGAAGGGTGAGCTTGTTGTAGGATGGAGACAGTAAGATGGAATGGATGCAGACAATTTCCATAACAGATAGAATAGAATGGAATGCTATTCTATTCTATGGAACTTCTGTACTGGATGCTGGGTCTGTTCCGGAACATTGGTGTAGGTGAACATCAGGTTTCCAGAAAGTGTAAGACACAATATATGTGTGAAGACACCACTCAGCCCTCATGACCGACTTGTCTAATGGAACTGAGTGGGGATGGAAGAAAAACAGTGAAGAATATTTTTGACAAGAAAAGAAAGTAAGAACAAATCCCACAATAACTCCACTATGAAGATTAACATTTAACGGGGGTGCTAGTAAGGACTAAAGGTGTGTCAATCACTGAATGTGTAATGATGAAAGACATCACAAGTGCTGGCACCAGGTAGCTAATAGAGATGATGATCATTTGTGTGGGGCACTGGGGGACTGGCACAGCTGGCAGACCGTGGAGAGAGAATGATGGCATGCTGTGAATGTAGCCAGCACTATCAGGTACTTAACCAGGCCATTAGTGTAAATCTCATATAAGAGCAGGTGATAGGATTTTGATACCTCTCCAAAGTTTAGTTTGTCTGTAAGTGAACTGTCAAAGGTGAATCAAGAAGCAGAGATTGATTTGGTCTTGAAATACTGTTTCTCTCTAACCAAGTAAGTATGCCTACATTATGTGTGTTCACTTCTCTTTCACAGTGTAGTGTTGATATGACTGATGACCCCTTGGTTGCAGTAGAAAGCAGCTTGTTAATGCTGTAAAGTAACATACTGAGATTCATTTATTGTAGTATTTGACACATCTGATTAATGAACGACATGATACGCTGTCATTTTATTACATAACATCTGACCAGAATTATCTGGATACCCCCATGTAAAGTGGAATTGACCACTAGATGCCACAAGAGGTGGACCTACCAGTATAAAAGGAGGAGGGGAATATTGTGTTGTCAGCAGAGAAGCAGTAACAGGAGAATGGTCAGTCTGCAGAGCTCATGGACTTCAAACATTGACGAGTCACTGGATGTCATCTGAGTCCATCAGGTACATTTCAACCTTCTGAAGCTGCCCTAGTCGACTGTTGGTGATGTGATTGTGAAATACAAATGTGAATTAACCACAAACAAGCAGACTGCATCTACTAACAGAAAGGAAATGTTGATCACTGTAGAGAGTGGTTGTAAGAAATCACATGAAATCAGCAGAAGGAATCACTTATGAATTCTAAAGTGCTACCGTTAGTGCAAGTAGCAGAATGACTGATCCAGCCAAATAAGTAACAAAATATTTCAGTAATGTTTTACTACACAAAAATTCAATTTATCATTTTCCAAGAATCACAATATTAATATGTGGATACTGCAAGCAATTAATATTTCTGAACTGAAATTTTGACTCAGTTCTCATTTACGTAGTGAGCAGGAGCGTAACGTTGCATAATATTGTTGTAAATCAGCAAAGTGAATTTTCGTATGCATTTGTGTCTTCTACAGTTCTGTTTAAACACCTGTGTGATACAAAAGGTCTTTACAGCAATGTATTTTTGTGAACAAAATTTGATGCTTGCTTCTGTAAAGATTATGTGTTCCATGGCTACCATAACATTGTGTTGAGCTTGCAGGAAAGGTGTGTTCTGGATTTATGGTAATCTGTGATTGCTTTTTGTAATATGGTGCCAAGTAAAAATTCATGTCATATGAAAGTATCGGATACCACTGTGATATTTGAATTTATACTGTCTTGTTTGTTAAACAAACCCTTGCTCTGACTTATTTTCATCAGGATTTCTTGAACCACTACACCTGTGTCAAGCAAAGACTGAATAATTGGGAGTGTCCCTGTATTCAGGAGAGAAGGTAGGCCTTCAGGAGGCACCACTGCCCTAATGTCAGACCATTCTGGTGCTGATGACTATGAGGCACGTGGTACTGGCATCTACATAGCAACAGAGTATGGCACAAGTGGATGTCATGTCCATCCTCTTTAGCCTTGTGGATATGTGCATGGTAACAGATGGTTTAAGACTTCAATCAAGATGGCGGTAGGTAAATCATTCATGTCAATTCCAAGTGTATTTTCACAGTGTATGAGGACTTGAAAGGTGCAATGACTTCTCAGTCACATCATGTCACATATAGACTTGATTGTAAAGCTTGAAAATGAATTGGCACTGACACCATGCTCTTGGGGTACTGTAGGTCGAATCCTGCAGATGTTCGTGCGTTAGCAAAGTACAAAGCCAGCTACTTTAATATCATTATTGGAAGCAGTCTAAAAAAAATTTCCAAGTAGACGTAATGTTTATCCATAAATCAGCTCTGTAGCTGTTGAATCCAGTTTACCTTTGAAAGCAACTCACATGCAAGTAGGACAATTGGCAGAGTCCCCGTCCACAGTCTGAAGGCATAGCAGATGAGAGAGGCATTCAGCCTTGGTGCTCTATTGATACTTTTGCTAACAGATGGTAAGCTGATGTCTGAATCCTGTGCATTCCTAGAAGTTTTCCATGTTCCTTGAATAAGAGAAACTCAAACTGCCAGCCTTGATATGCAGTTGGTTGCATGCTAGACCAAATCACATAAACGATATACAAAACACTGTTTTCAGTAAGGTCTGAGGTGTGAAATCTTCCTTCTGGAGAACTTCTGGCCAATGTGAAAAGCTTTTGACTGTTATCTGACAGTAAATACAGCCTTCTGACTGTGGAAATAGTTCAACAATATCTCTGTGGATATGCTCGAATTATTAATTTGACAAAGGGAAAATGACAAGAATGGCTAACTGGCAACTTTTTTTTCCAGTGGCATGTGTTGTATTTCTGGACAAACCTTTGCAATAATTTTCTATTTTTATACTCTCTTTGAATGCAGTCAAGACAATATAAGAAGATCCCTGACAACTGGCTGTGCTGTTGCCAGCTTTCAGCTGAGAAGGGCGAGTGGGTGCAGATGGAAACAGTACCCCTTTATAGAGCTCTGGCATTGCGACAGAGGCGTTTACAAACTCATGTTATGTCGCTGGTTGAGGCAGGAGCCCAGCACGGCTGTGCCTAGCACTCTGCAACTGTCAACCTAATTTACACTGTCTCAGCCATAGACATATTGTCGCTTCTAACTCCTGGATGGGGCAGACCGTGACCTAATGTTGAAACTCAGCCATAACAAAAAGATCGGTATGTGGAATCAAGACATCACAACACTGCCTTATGTTTGAGGTATGATGCGCCAAATTTGCATCTACTAAGAGGGCAAGAGGTGCATGTGGAGATAGACGAGATTAAAGTGTTGCATCTGTGCTGGGCCGGCCGCGGTGGTCTAGCGGTTCTAGGTGCTCAGTCCGGAACTGCGCGACTGCTACGGTCGCAGGTTCGAATCCTGCCTCGGGCATGGATGCGTGTGATATCCTTAGGTTAGTTAGGTTTAAGTAGTTCTAAGTTCTAGGGGACTGATGACCAAAGCTGTTAAGTCCCATAGTGCTCAGAGCCATTTGAACCATTTGAACCATCTGTGCTGGTGGCCTTAAGATCAGTCAAGGCAATGTCCATTGCAATTGTGCCTCACTATAATGTCTCTCCTGGTTTTGGAGACTTCTAAGAAAGTCATTCAACAAGGCAGTTATCAGTCCTTGGCTGTGGACAAACCACAAGTATATGTTAAATAAGCCCAATAATTGCCTTAGCTCAAATATTGAAGAAGGCTTTGGAAACTTGGTGACAAAGCCCACTCTTTCATGCACCAAGGGAATTCTTTGGTTGCCACTTGAGTAGCCCATAAATTGTACTTCTGCTGCTCTGGAGACAAATTTGGATGGATTAATGACAAAGCTGTGTAAATATATGTCACAGATGCTCAAGATATAGGCCTTGTTGTCTAACATGATGAGAATGTCATCAACAAATACATTGCAGAATGGTAGGTCACATGTTATGTTCCATGTCAATTTTTTTTCCATGTCAATTTTTTTTTTTTAATATCCTGCAGATATGTGGATGAGATCGACACTGAAAATGTCTGATTGAAATTGGTAATCATGGCTTCATCTGTAGCAGTCTAAAACTAAACGAGCCTGAAGTTGTCAATAATTGCCACAAGGGTGCCAACCATTATCCTCCTTTGGTACAAAGTGGAGTGAACTGCTGTTTGATGGGTGACAGACTCCCTAATCAAGCAATGGAGTGTATCTTGTCTTGCTACCTTGAGCTGTCCAGGTGTCACCTGGTGCGGTGTCATTTGAATGTGAGGTAAATTCATTGTGACACTGTGGTGTGTGGTGAAAGTCTTATGGGTCCTGATGTAGGTGAGAGGCAGGTGATTGCTGGAAACTGGCATAGTAGGTCATTATATATAGTCTCACAATCCATCATCGTGCCTGTGTGCATGGTATGACACTAATATCTGTGGCTTGCCAAGTCGATAAGCTGCTGGTGACATATGTCAGGCAGGAGGCTACAAAACAAAAGAAAACATAGAAAATCCACTCCAATAATTGGATGAAGTATGTCAGTAGCATTGAACTGCCATATCAACTCAGCTTAAAGATAAAAATCAACTGCTGGTGTTATGTAACTGTAGGTTTGGCTAGGTGACCCTTTTGCACCAGACATGATGTGTCTATTTCTGAAGCAGAAGGCAGGGTGCTGAATAGGCAGAAGACCCTTCACAGTTGCAGTGGGCTTGGCATGGCTGCTTCATGCATTTGTCTCAACCAATCATGTAACATGATTTTGTATACATCTCAAAGGCACCGCATCAGTCTTGTTGAAGCTCTAGAAGATGGTTGCCACCACTATTGGCTTCTTTCTTCATTTCTCATGTCTTGTATGTCAAATTTGTGGTAATACCAGCATATATTTGTATGTGAAGGTGGGTGCCTATCTCAGTTTATGAAACATTATTGGCAGATAGGGTGTATAGGATGCTTTACCTGAAACTGTGTTTTCTGCTTTTTTAGTTCACCTGCTCGCACATAAAGTGCTTCTGCTCTGGAAAAGATAGGATCTACACTTGTGGATGGATAAGTCTTTATTGGACAATTGGCCACTTATGCCAGGGCATTAAGATCCCCAGTGCATACTCTCAAGATTTGTCGAAATATAAACACAATAGCCATACACTCTTTAGAATGTCATTGTTTAATGCATTGTCTGCTAGCACTTTTTTGTGATGAATGAGCTGTGTTAGTGTGCTGCCTCCAAGCTCTTCAGTATGCAACTGACTCTCTAGGTATCTAGTCTCAGAATGTGATAGCTGGAGAATAAAATTGTGTACGACTGTCCATACCTGTATGTGCTCGGTGGTGCAGAAAGGATTTCTTGCACCTCTGTATCCATGTGTTCATTCAGACTGGCAACCACTTAGGTGAATCTAGTGTTCTTCACATCAGTATGAACCAGCACAAACTTACTCTCTAGCTGGTCAAACCATAAGACTTTAAGGTCAAAATGATAATGTCTTTGTGGCACTGGAGCTGACTATGACAATTACCATTAATGCACTGGTGTTTGTGATGCCTGCTGCACTCAACGTAATGTGCTTACAATGAACGAATTTTATATGAGGAAACAGTCATGAAAATTTATTAGTTCTGTTGCATTACTTATGGTGTGGTCATTGTTGCACAAATCACCTCAGAGTCACCAAAATGTTGGATTTACGATGACACTATATTGCAGAAATTACAATTAACATTCTCTACCAATGAAAGATAAACACTATCTATTACATTCGATTTTTCATCCAACAAATTCAAGAGTTAGAGTGTCTTTATATAACAAAGGCATGTCAGCTAACACCACTCCCCAGACCACCCATAATCATCTTCCCTAATTTCCTAAAACCTGCATCATCATATTCATATGCTACGACATTTCCAGGCAACCATACCTACTACAAGCCTCCTACCATAGCAATTTTTTCTCCTGTACAATCTGCCCAATGCATTCATCCACTATCAGCTACTCCACCCCTGTCACTGACAAAACGTACAATAGTTTGTAACTTGCAGAAGTATTCATGCCATTTACAAGATGGTGAGTGTTTATTGCAAAACTTTCAATGTAGAAATGACAGCTACAAAACTGGCAGTATACATGGACAGGCACTTGCGGTGTGTGCCCTACAGCATTACTCAAGGGATCAGAGTGCCTATTAAATCACATAAACCACTGGAATCCTCTCGCCTAATCACGTTCCTTTAAACTCCAGACATGCCAAAGGCTGTCTTTGTTCATGAAAGAAAAGGTCTTCTGCAGTTTATAATTATGTACTGCACCATTAGCGTTTCTTATACGTTACCTGTGTAACTATGTTTCCATTTCTGCTTCCTGAGAAAGATTTATCTGAGTAGGAAATGATACCAAGAGTGAGAGTCTGTGGCACCTCCCATTAGCATCTGTGAGCGTAGGAGAGCAAGAAGAGAAATGAGTCAATGGATAATGACCCTCTTGCTGGGCTACAATGGTTCTCATTAAGCAAGCACATGACCTTTTATAAGAAAAATCCAACTACACAGTAAATGCATGCACTTTGATAGAAAAAGACAATTGTGGGAGAATTCCTTGATCAATTCCATAAGAGCATTTCTGTAAAGTGTTTTTGATGGAGTGGTAGATAAAAAGAGTACACGGTAGTGTGCAGTTTTAGACTGCAACAATAAATATGAGATGTTTACTTGCTAAACACAGTAAAATCTGTAGAGTGATAATAGTTCCTTCCAAAACCGACATTCTTCCTACAAAATCTGGAGCCTATTAGCAAAAGATAATCACCTTCTTTGAACTGTATTTCTCACACACATTCACATATGAGATGCTCCAGTGCCTGAAGCTTTAATTCCTACATGTGATTCCCAAATCCATTCCTATTTCACTTATGTATGAGAACTATTTATTGTCTAGGTTCCCTCAGGGATCAGTACATCATTCTTAGTGGAAAACTGTCATTAGAAGTTAATGCAACACCTCAAGCACATGTAGTAGAATCACTGCTGTTCACAACAGTAAGAGGGTAGGGTGATTCTGGTACACTATCTCTGAATGGAATAGATTAAAAATGAAGAGGGGGAGGTGTATTTTAGTACATTACATGCCCTTTGCCACACAGTGTGTATACCACAATTGTAGATGTGCATAGTTTGACATATCGGTTGAAATGCATAGCCTGGCATCACTTTCTGTAAAAGCTGTTAAAACGATATATGAATTTATTGCTTCTTTATTTATTTCCTACCTATTCCCAGCCATGTGCTTCTGTGGCTCATTCTGGTTAAATAGAAAAGAAATAAAAGAGAAAACACATATTTCTAATATGTATGGGATTCGGATAGATGTCTTAATCCCCCCCAGTCTCTGTCCATCATCTCGGAGCACTTTTCTCTGTCCATCTTGCCCTCCCCCCTCTCCACCATCTCTTCCGTCTGCCTCTCTCTGTCCATCAGCTCCTCCCCCTTTCTCTGTTCATCTTCTCCTCCTCCCTCCCTCTCCATCTTCTTCTGCCCCCTCTCTTTGTCTATCACCTCCTCCCCCCTTCTGGTCCCCTTTCTGTGCCCGTCTTCTCCCCCACCTCCTCTCTCCCCATCTCATCCTACACCTCTTAATGTCCATTGAGGTCTTTCAGCTTTTTAGTAGAGAAACCCAGCACAGCCCAGGTACGTATTTATAGCTGTTAGTCTATGTTCATACCACATAGTGTCTGGCCTTGTGCTTAATGTTTATGATGTCATATCTCCTGAACTGTGTGTCATACAATGATATAATTTTGTAGGTACATTCAGTGCCATATCTTGATATCGTCTGCAAAATGTGTTGGGAATGGAGTTAAGAACAATGAAGTTACAAATTTAAACGTCATGCGTCCATGCATCTCATTGCTTATGATGTTATATCTCCTGAAATATGTATCATACAATGATATAATTTTGCACTTACATTCAGTGGTACACGGGGTGACCCAAAAAGATGGGAAATTCATCATAATATCTTTATTTCTCAATATTTTTACACCAAATTTTTATCACCTTCAGAGTATTCTCCATTGACCACAATGTATTTCTTCAAACAATCCTTCCATTGTTCAAAACAGTTTTTAAATTCACTTATTGGGATGTTCTCTATGCCTTCCAGTGATTTTTGTTTTACCTCCTCTACAGTGGCAAACGCTTTCTTTCATGTTCCTTTTAAGTCTGGGTGCTGTTTTTGGTCAAAAACTGCTTTATAGAGGGGGCTGTGTGGGCCGGGATGTTGACATGATGGATGAACCAGTTGCCTGTGTGCCAAAATCAGCTCTTTTCTTCTGGATACTCTCCCCAGTCTTTTCAAAACCTCCAAGTAGAACTCCTGGTTGACAGTTTGATCCGGGGGAATGAACTCCACATGCACAAGACCTCTGCAATAGAAGAAACAAATGAGCATTGATGTTTGACTTCACTTGGCGAGCTTCTTTGGAACGAGGAGAGCCATTTGTCTTCCACTGGCTTGAGTCGTATCCATAGCACCACGATTCATCACCAGTAATCATCTCGGAAAAAAAAATTCAGGGTTCTCTTTGAGCTGATTTTGAAGCTCAAAACATGCCTGAAGTTTATGCGCCCTTTGCTTGTCTGTGAGAAGGTGAGGGACAAATTTGGCTGGAACACTTCTCATGTGCAAATCTTCAGATAATATCCTCAGAATTGAATTGCATGATATTCCAGACATCTCACAGTGTTAATAAATGGTTTGGCGACTGTCTTCACGAACAAGGACATTGATTTTGTCGACGTTTTCATCATTCTTGATATTGAGGTGCATACTGAATAAGTTTGGTCTTCAATTGACATTTCTCCATTTTTAAAACATGAAAACCACTTGTGGACTCTGGTTTTACTTAGGGCAGCATCCCCATAAGCAGTCTTAAGCATTACAATACTTTCTGTGGCCGATTTCCCCAACACGAAACAAAATTTCACAGCCGCGCGTTGCTCTCGACAATCTGCCATCACGTTTTCACCGAAATGGGAAAAGTTATTTTACTAAAAAACTCTCATGGGCAAACCGACGCACTCACAGTGACACAACTTTGCACACTGACTCAGGTGGCGTGACCATAATGGATACCTGGTTGAACAATGGGTTCCCCCACTCTCCTTCCCCACTGCAGCCCAATTACCGGTACTTTTGGGTCTCCCCTCATACACTCCTGGAAATTGAAATAAGAACACCGTGAATTCATTGTCCCAGGAAGGGGAAACTTTATTGACACATTCCTGGGGTCAGATACATCACATGATCACACTGACAGAACCACAGGCACATAGACACAGGCAACAGAGCATGCACAATGTCGGCACTAGTACAGTGTATATCCACCTTTCGCAGCAATGCAGGCTGCTATTCTCCCATGGAGACGATCGTAGAGATGCTGGATGTAGTCCTGTGGAACGGCTTGCCATGCCATTTCCACCTGGCGCCTCAGTTGGACCAGCGTTCGTGCTGGACGTGCAGACCGCATGAGACGACGCTTCATCCAGTCCCAAACATGCTCAATGGGGGACAGATCCGGAGATCTTGCTGGCCAGGGTAGTTGACTTACACCTTCTAGAGCACGTTGGGTGGCACAGGATACATGCGGACGTGCATTGTCCTGTTGGAACAGCAAGTTCCCTTGCCGGTCTAGGAATGGTAGAACGATGGGTTCGATGACGGTTTGGATGTACCGTGCACTATTCAGTGTCCCCTCGACGATCACCAGTGGTGTACGGCCAGTGTAGGAGATCGCTCCCCACACCATGATGCCGGGTGTTGGCCCTGTGTGCCTCGGTCGTATGCAGTCCTGATTGTGGCGCTCACTTGCACGGCGTCAAACACGCATACGACCATCATTGGCACCAAGGCAGAAGCGACTCTCATCGCTGAAGACGACACGTCTCCATTCGTCCCTCCATTCGCGCCTGTCGCGACACCACTGGAGGCGGGCTGCACGATGTTGGGGCGTGAGCGGAAGACGGCCTAACGGTGTGCGGGACCGTAGCCCAGCTTCATGGAGACGGTTGCGAATGGTCCTCGCCGATACCCCAGGAGCAACAGTGTCCCTAATTTGCTGGGAAGTGGCGGTGCGGTCCCCTACGGCACTGCGTAGGATCCTACGGTCTTGGCGTGCATCCGTGCGTCGCTGCGGTCCGGTCCCAGGTCGACGGGCACGTGCACCTTCCGCCGACCACTGGCGACAACATCGAGGTACTGTGGAGACCTCACGCCCCACGTGTTGAGCAATTCGGCGGTACGTCCACCCGGCCTCCCGCATGCCCACTATACGCCCTCGCTCAAAGTCCGTCAACTGCACATACGGTTCACGTCCACACTGTCGCGGCATGCTACCAGTGTTAAAGACTGCGATGGAGCTCCGTATGCCACGGCAAACTGGCTGACACTGACGGCGGCGGTGCACAAATGCTGCGCAGCTAACGCCATTCGACGGCCAACACCGCGGTTCCTGGTGTGTCCGCTGTGGCGTGCGTGTGATCATTGCTTGTACAGCCCTCTCGCAGTGTCCGGAGCAAGTATGGTGGGTCTGACACACCGGTGTCAATGTGTTCTTTTTTCCATTTCCAGGAGTGTATATGTGCATACTGTATGTAAAATATTTTGTAAATAAAGTTAATAGCAAAGAAGTAGTAAATTACAACATGACACCTCATGTGGTACTTTTACTGTATGAACACTTCATATCCTCCAGGCCTCTTTCTCTCCCACTATTTCTGTCCATGATGTCATACCCCTTTACCTGTCCATTTTCTCCTTCCTCCTCTCTCCATCTCCTCCTGCCCTTTCCTCTGTCCATCCCCAGCTTTCCTCTTTTTATGTCCATTTCCGCCCACCCCTCTCTCCATGTCCTCTTCCCCTATCTCTGTGATGCTGAACCTTATTTTTTGATATTGTAAATTCAGTTTCTGTAGCAATATTGTAATCATAATCTGATTAGCCACAAATGTAACAATCCTGTTTGCTAACAATATTTCACTTGTGTGTGTCCAAACATTTATTAGTAATCCCTAAAAATCTGAAGTAAATAGCTGAGTACTTTTTAAATTTTTGGAACCAATGTTTCTCCATTTATATATCATATGTCCATCTGGATGTTCATTAGAGTATTGCGTAAAAGTTTTAAGTATATCGGTGGAGAACTTTTTGAGATTTTGGTAATAACTTTTCCCCTTTATACATTATGTATGTAGTTATACATTACATGTATTAAAATTTGGTATCCAAAAACACTTGTATATTTGAATGCAATGTCATGTCGAAATTTCAAAGCAATTAAGAACCTTTAGTGATATATGATTTTGAACAAATGAACATTTACATTTTTATTGATGTAGATTATATACGATATAAAATAGGTATAAAAAAAACAATGCACATATTCACATGCTTAGGTATACAAAACCGTGCACGTTTTTACATGCAACAGTGTGTCAAAATTTGACAGTAATCAGTGAAGAACTTTGGGGATTTAAGAGTTTGAACAAATGAACATTTACAATTTTATTTATATAAGATATAAATGTGTCAATATTATGAAAAAGAAAGTTGTTGCCATATAGCGGATATGCTGAGTCACAGACAGACACAACAAAAAGACTTTCACAATTAAAGCTTTTGGCCGTTAAGGCCTTTGTCAACAATAGACGGCAGTGTGGTTTCAATTGCCTGAGAATGCAGTTGTGTGTGAGAGTTGCGTTTGTATTAGCGAGAGAGAGAGAGAGAGAGAGAGAGAGAGAGAGAGAGAGAGAGTGTGTGTGTGTGTGTGTGTGTGTGTGTGTGTACCATCTGTTGTTGACAATGGCTTTAATGCCTTAATGGCCGAAAGCTTTAATTGTGAGAGTCTTTTTGTTGTGCCTATCTGTGACTCAGCATCTCCACTATATGGTGAGTAGCAACTTTCCTTTTCATAATAAAGATTTAAATGTTTGCTTGTTCAAAATCCTAAATCTCCAAAAGTTCTTCACTGATTGCTTTGAAATTTTCACCCTACATTGCATTCAAATACATGTGTTTTTATACACTTACTGGAGCACCATGTGGCATATAAATAAGTATATAATATATAAAGAGGTTACATTGTTAGCAAAAATCTCGTGTTAGTTTGTTCAAAAGCTTAAGTCTTCAAAAGTTCTTTGCCAATTCTTTTGAAATTTTGACACAACGTTGCATTTGGATAAATAAGTTTTTACATACCTTCAGGAACACCACCACATTGTAAATAGCTATGACTTACATATATTCCATTTTTATTTATTATGCATATAAGGTGTATATTTATATACCATATAGCCACGATAGACATGAAGCCCACACCTACCACAGTAGTATAAGTAGTATATGCCAACTAGCTCTGCAGATGATGAAGAGATTGAAGAAATGTATGATGAAAGAAAAGAAAATATAAAAATGCAGTAAATGTAGCACACAAAAAGCAATACAAATGTCTCAAAAATGAGATTGACAGGAAGTGCAAAATGGCTAAGCATGGATGGCTAAGAGGACAAATGTGAGAATGTACAGGCATATATCACTAGAGGTACGACAGATACTGCCTACAGGAAAATTACAGAGACCTTAGGAGAAAAGAGAACCACCTACATGAATACCAAGAGCTCAGGTGGAAAACCAGTTCTAAGCAAAGAAGGGAAGGCAGAAAGGTGGAAGGAGTATATAGAGAGTCTATACAAGGGTGATGTACTTGAGGGCAATATTATGGAGATGAAGGAGAACGTAGGTGAAGATGAAATGGGAGATATGTTACTGTGCGAAGAGTTTGACAGAGCACTGAAAGGGCTAAGTCAAAACAAGGTCCTGGGAGAAGACAACATTCCATTAGAATTACTGATAGCCTTGGGAGAGCCAGCCATGACAAAACTATAGCATCTGGTTAGCAAGATGTATGAGACAGGCGAAATACCCTCAGACTTCCAGAAGAATATAATAATTCCAATCCCAAAGAAAGCAGGTTAGATTAGATTTACACAAAATATTACATGACATGTGTTTTTTTTTTTTTTTTTTTTTTTTTACAGGTGTGAAAATTAACGAACAATGAGTTTAATAAATCACAGCTGCAAAACACTAACATGAATTCTTTACAGACGAATGGAAAAACTGGTGGAATACAACCTTGGAGAAGATGTGTTTAGATTCCATAGAAATGTCAGCACATGAGGCAATACTGACCCTACGAGTTACCTTGGGAGATAGGGTAAGGAAAGCCAAACCTACGTTTCTAGAATTTGTAAACTTAGAGAAAGCTTTTGACAATGTTGACTGAAATACTCTCTTTCAAATTCTGAAGGTGGCAGGGGTCAAATACAGGGAATGAAAGGCTATTTAAATTTGTATGGCTGGCAGTTATAACAGTAGAGGGGCATGAAAGGGAAGCACTGGTTGGGAAGGGAGTGAGACAGGGTAGTAGCCTATCCCCAATGTTATTCAATCTGTGTATTGAGCAAGCAGTAAATGAAACAAAAGAAAAATTTGGAGTAGGAAATCTATGGAGAAGAAATAAAAACTTTGAGGTTTGCCGATGACATCGTAATTCAGTCAAAGACAACAAAGGACCTGGGAGAGCAGTTGGACGGAATGGGCAGTGTCTTGAAAGGACGATACAAGATGAACCTCTACAAAAGCAAAATGAGGATAATGGAATGTAGTTGAATTATATCAGGTGATGCTGAGGGAATTAGGTTATCAAATGAGACACTTAAAATAGAAGATGAGTTTTGCTATTTGGGGAGCAAAATAACTGATGATGGTCGAAGCATAGAGGATATAAAATGTAGACTGGCTATGCCAAGGAAAGCCTTTTTGAAGATGAGGAGTTTCTTAACATTGAGTATAGATTTAAGTGTCAGGAAGTCTTTTCCGAAAGTTTTTGTATGGAGTGTAGCCATGTATGGAAGTGAAACATGAACGATAAATAGTTTAAACAAGAAGAGAATAGAAGCTTTTGAAAAGTGGTGCTACAGAAGACTGCTGAAGATTAGATGGGTAGAACATGTAACTAATGAGGAGGTGCTGAACAGAATTGGGGAGAAGAGGTATTTGTGGCACAACTTGACTAGAAGAAGGATCGGTTGGTAGGACACGTTCTGCGGCATCAAGGGATCACCAATTTGATACTGGCGGACAGCGAGGGGGGTAAAAATCATCGAGGTAGACCAAGAGATGAATACACTAAGCATATTCAGAAGGATTTAGGTTGGAGTAGGTACTTGGAGATGAAGAAGCTAGCACAGGATAGGGTAGCATAGAGAGCTCATCACACTAGTCTCTGGACTGAAGACCACAACAGCAACAGCAACAACAACAACAACAACATATTGTTATTGTCATGTAAGTTATATTTGGCCTCTGTACCATTTGACACATTCTATATGCTTCCAATTCACTTGCTAATAAATAAAAATGAAAATATCATATTATGGAAAGAGTGCAGAGAATAGCAGCTACATCTACATGCTCTATAACCCCTCTGCACCCCCCCCCCCTTCCCTCGCCCACTCCAACATTTTGCTGTGCACCTGAAAATTGCGGATGCACAATATTAGCATATCAACAAATTAGCACATGCCAGAGCATAAAACCATATTACAAGAACTCAAACGGAATAAAATCAACTATAACTCCCGGATTTTCCTATACACACTTCACTAGTATTCTTTTTTATGAATAACTAAAACTCTGTAATTATAAGCAGATTGTTTGATAATTTTTTTAAAAGAAATTAACCACTAACATTCCACGTGGGAAAAATATATCTAAAAACAAAGAAGATGTGACTTACCAAATGAAAGCGCTGGCAGGTTGATACACACACAAACAAACACAAACATACACACTAAATTCTAGCTTTCCCAACCAACGGCTGCTTCATCAGGAAAGAGGGAAGGAGAGGGAAAGACGAAAGGATGTGGGTTTTAAAAGAGAGGGTAAGGAATCATTCCAATCCCGGGAGCGGAAAGACTTACCTTAGGGGGAAAAAAGGATGGGTATACACTCGCGCACACACACACATATCCACCCACACATATACAGACACAAGCAGACATATTAAAAGGCAAAGAGTTTGGGCAGAGATGTCAGTCGAGGCGGAAGTGCAGAGGCAAAGATGTTGTTGAATGACAGGTGAGGTATGAGTGGCGGCAACTTGAAATTAGCGGAGATTGAGGCCTGGTGGATAATGGGAAGAGAGGATATATTGAAGAGCAAGTTCCCATCTCCGGAGTTCGAATAGGTTGGTGCTTGCTCTTCAATATATCCTTTCTTCCCGTTATCCACCAGGCCTCAATCTCAGCTAATTTCAAGTTGCCGCCACTCATACCTCATCTGTCATTCAACAGCATCTTTGCCTCTGCACTTCCGCCTCGACTGACATCTCTGCCCAAACTCTTTGCCTTTTAATATGTCTGCTTGTGTCTGTATATGTGTGGATGGATATAAGTGTGTGTGCGAGTGTATACCCGTCCTTTTTTCCCCCTGAGGTAAGTCTTTCCGCCCCCGGGATTGGAATGGCTCCTTACCCTCTCCTTTAAAACCCACATCCTTTCGTCTTTCCCTCTCCTTCCCTCTTTCCTGACGAAGCAACCATTTGTCGCGAAAGCTAGAATTTTGTGTGTATATTTGTGTTTGTTTGTGTGTTTATCGACGTGCTAGCGCTTTCGTTTGGTAAGTCACATCATCTTTTTATATATATATATATATATATATATATATATATATATATATATATATATATGACTTACCAAATGAAAGCGCTGGCAGGTTGATACACACACAAACAAACACAAACATAAAGAATAAAAAAAAATTATATATATATATATATATATATTAAAAAAACAGAGATGATGTGACTTACCATACAAAAGCACTGGCAGGTCGATAGAAACACAAACAAACACACACAAAATTCTAGCTTTCCCAACCAACGGCTGCTTCATCAGGAAAGAGGGAAGGAGAGGGAAAGACGAAAGGATGTGGGTTTTAAAATATATATATATATATAAAGCTTTCTTTAACCTTTCACATACCAGTTAGTTCACGGTGTTCTTCTGAGACTCTGCTAGGAGCCTGAATCATAGGTACACTTCCCACTAATCCATTTGTGATTCCCAGTATCAGTGAGAATAACATTGGATAGCCTTCTCCAGAAATAACAGGGCTTCCACGTGGAGTTGTACACAAGAGAAGCAGTGGGACCAGCATTGTTCGAACCCATGCAAAAACAATAAGCTGTGTGCGTGACCAGTCATACGGGATAGATGCCAGGACCTGTAAGTAAAAATATTAAACACTACATTTTAATTAGTCCTATAACTAAGTATAGCTCTGAATTTCCAACATCATAATACTTAGCAAAATGGTTGTGAATTAAGAAATATTCAAAATCCCATTACACCAGGAAATTTACAATATGAGCTAAAGCATTCTTGTCTTCCAGAAAATGTTCTGGAAAAAAATTACCAAATCACAAACTTTTAGATAATTCATTTCATGGAGTAAATAGTTATACAGCAAATAGAAAAAGATAAGAGAAAAGAAAGGGCTTATTTGTGAATCAACACGATGACTGGAGTTGGTGAATTGCAATAACTGCATAATGCTCAACCAGTAGATGTCCCCCAAACTCTTGTAGTGGTACAAAGCAGAGTAATTAGATGGCCAGAGAAACTTGAGTGTGGTAAGTCTACCTGGTCGACAGATGCCAAGTATTTCTTGGAGGGTTAGAGTCTGTCTCCAGGGTTCAGAAACACTGATGTTACAAAGGGGGTGAAGTGGGGATTGTAACATCACAGAAGTGGGTGTGAGTGCTGTGCTTCAAAACATTGGTATAAAATGCAAGGCTATTAAAGCTATATTTAAAATGCTGCTCTTGCCTAAGCGGACGAGTAGCATTAGAGGCCTTTGTCATAACTCCCCCCCCCCCCCCATCCCCCCCCCCCTCTCCCAGTAACAGGTAAACAATGGTTAGTGCAAGCTTCCGGCTTTCTTGTGGTCACACAAAGCTTGCATTCAGTAGTCATATGCTAGAAACATGTATTGGTAAGCATTTACACTTTTTATTTCTTATCTCAAAAGCAGTCACACATCGAAGACCCATAAAGTAACTTAGTTACACCTGTCACGATAATTAAAACAGAAATATACAACAAGTTATGTACAATTGGCAGTCAGATGAAAATTAGAAAGATGGAAAAAAGTAAGTAAATTGTTTATTATTTCAAAAGTAATCACCATAACTGTTAATACATTTATTCCACTGTGAGACAAGATGATCAATGTGGTTGTGTATGGAACCATAACTGTACCCAGGTGTGCACTTCTTCATCTGAAGTATGAGGTTCATTCAAATGAAACCTGGTCAGTGGTTCTACCTTTGCCTTACACATAATGCGTCACCACGCAACTGCATGTATGGTGGCACCATCTATTGGTAGAAGAACTGACATGTGTGCATCGTTTGATGTTGCATAGCGACAGTGTGGTTTCACGCTGAAGAGAAGGTTGTCACACGAGTTATCGTCCACTACCGAACATGCAGGCAAGTAAGCACGACCAATGAGGAGTGATTCGGCTTTTGGCAGCAGAGGGGGTTGGAGGCCGTGAAATGTATCAATGGATGAAGGCTGTGTACAGTGAGTACAGTCTGACACGTTGACATGTTGTGGGATGGTGCAAATGATTCCTTGGGGGGCGCGAGTCACTGGAAGATGATGCTTGTCCTGGACAGGCTCATCATGTCATCACACTGGAAATGGTTGCAGAAGTGAATGCTTTAGTCTCGGACAACCGCAGAATCACTGTGGATGAGATCCATCACTCTTTGGACCCCTAAAACGAGCTATTCGTGGATATTGATTCACAACAGACAACGAAGTGTGTGACTGTGTCTAGGCCTGGACGATCAGCTAGTGTCACAGTGGGGTAAATGTGCCAACAGTTTTGGCGACTATTTTTGAGTGTGTGTACTGTATGTAACTCCATTTTTGAGTTAATAAAATTGATATCATAACTTTACACCAGTGACTGGGTTTCATCTGAATGCCCCTTATAAATAGACAGCCATGAATGTCTTTCTCCATGGCTCCAAAAAGATATAAATCACTTGAGGAGAGATCATGACTGTATGAAGGCTGCATACAGGCTTCCCACAGAACTTCCACAGCATAGTTGAAACAACCACCACAACAGATGGGGTATTACAAGTGTACTAAATTTTTTACTGGACAATATTTGGCCACAGAGAGTGCACTGCTGAAGCTTTCGCCAGATCTTTGGCAGTGCATATCGCTGCACACAGACTGCATTGCAAGAAGTAGTCTGTAATCCGTTCAACACCACTCTCACACAGCACTGACTCCAGAATTGAGCTTCATCTGTGTAGGATGTAACTGCACCTTGCGACACTGCTTTCAAGTCAGTTGAGTGTCTTCCAAGTGGCCCAGTCTTCTTTGTAGCCAGGGGTCATACTCTCAACTGGTATCAGCCAGTCTTTGATGTGCTGGCTCCTGCTGCACTACTCCTGAAGTCGTCTTGCTTAGTTTGGTTCCTGAACAGGGGTTGGGCCGCATGTGCTGTAGCTTTGATCCTCTCTTTCCTGGCTGCCGAAAGCCTTAATATGTCTGGGAATGCTATTTCAGTAAGGCAGTACAGCATCTCTAGAGGTATATAGTGGAGACAGCCTGTCATGATGTGGCACATTCAGTTAAAAGCTACATCCACAGTTCTAAAGTGGCAAGACTGACAGTATACTGGAAAGGCACATTCTGTTGCAGAGCAGTACAAAGCTAAGATTGATATTTTACTGTCTCTAGTTTGGAGCCCCAAGTTGTTCTAGTGACCTCCTGTACCACATTTTTTCTTGCAATCGCTTTCTGCTTGGTATTTATGCAATGTTTCTTATATGTCAGTGCTTGTTCCAAATAGATCCTGAGATATTTAGGGGCTGTGCAGTGTTCCAGCAGAGTTCCTTCGGAGGTAATCAATAGGCTTCTAGTGGCCTCCTTGTTCTTCACGTAGAATTTACATGCCTGCAGATTAGAAGGATTTGGCTTCAGATGGTGTATCTTGTAGTCAGTGGACACTACGTCTAGGGCTTTTGATAGCTTTCACTTGGTGCTCTTCAAAGACTTTTTCCTGATCTGTGGTTGCATTATCATCTGGTCAGGGTGCAAACACAGTCTTTCGTGATGCTGTCAGTGTTCCTAAGCAGAAGGAGATAATTAACAGTGTATCTTATGCTGCTGACAGGTCTCTAAACACTGTCCCTGCAATCCCTTGCTTTCCAAAGGCATCTTCTATATGCTGAGTCAGTTTTGGTATTTGTGAGGCTTAGTTCTTTCCTCCTCTGAACCCAGCTACTTGTGGGATTAAGAATGGGTCAGTCTTCATCAGTATCTGTACAAGTACTCTCTCCAGCACTTTGTAAAAAAGGTACAGTAGAGAGATTGGCCTGCAGTTGTTTGCATCATTCCTGTCTTTTTCTGGTTTTGGGATAGCTATGACCCTTGCTCTCCTTCAATTTTTTGGTATTCTGCAGGAATGGGCACAATTGCTCATCGATTGCAAGAACAATCTTGTGGCTGCAAGGCTGAGGTTCTGTACCTGTATTCATAGATTGTTGAGATTGGCTGTTTTACTCTCTTACATTTGTCCAAGGCAAGTTGCAGTTCACCTACAGTCAAAGGGTTTTGTTGGTTTGCTGTCTGATGATTATGTTGTTTCTCATTTTTGTGGTTGTAGTTGGCTTTCCACTTAATGAGAGTTGATGTGCTATTTGGTTGGGCTTCATGTTACAAAGTGAGTTTGTTTGGGAAGTATCATTTCTGAGACATCTTAGCAACCTCTATGCTTGCTGGCTGCTTCTGCACATGACCACTTCTGTTATCATTTTCATCTACAGCTCCTTCTTAGCATGTGAGATGGAGGCAAGGAGTTTTTTGTGCATCCTGGAGAGTTTATTCAATAAAAGGATCCTCTTTATGAAGTTTGTAGTGTTCCTCCAGCAGAAAGACTGTTTCTTACATTGTACCTGAAAGATACTGGGTCCTTCAGTCTCTGGAATGAACAGTTGAGAGTGGTGTCTCACTAATTCAATGAAGTGTTCATATCTTTCAGGCACTGGAGCAACTGTACTAATCTTCTCATATGGCACAGCAGAGAACTCAGCCCAGTCTACCTTTCTGAAGTGGTATCTGTATCTGAAGGCTACATCCCATGATTTCACTGCTGGGTTCACCTGACACATGATCACTCGGTGTTGATCTTGTGGTATTGGTGTACATATTTACTTTGCACAATGCAGTCACTCACAAACAGGAAGTCTGACTTATATCTACATGGCAGTCTTTTACAGCTGAAGGTGGGAGAAAGCTTGCTGTTGTGAATTGGGGAAAGATTGTCAGCTTTTGCCAAATACAACATCCTTCGCCATTTTTGTCATCTTGCAGGTAGCCCCATGTGTGACTGTCACTATTAAAATCACCTATTACATCTGACCTTTACTTTTTGTGGAAGTTCTTGGGTGGGCCGAAGGACAACTGTGCATTTGGTGGTTTACATAAGGAGGAGATTAAACAGTGCTGAGCTCTTTGGAGATGATTTCCGCCCATGAACCAAGGATCTTGCCATGATGGGGTGACTTGCATGCCTCAATGATATAGATAACTGCATGATGAATGGACACAGAACTAGGGTGCATACTGGCACAATATCTTTGGTCTTGGTATTGTTCATGTTGAGCACCACAGCTGATATTAATGTTGAGGAATAATAAAAATCTCCTTAGCTGCATCATTACACAATTACTGCATTCTGACTGGTTTTATTCACTGAACATGTTCAGGTTGCAGAATTGTGCTAAAGCCAAATATCAAGTCCAAAAACACTCATCATATTTTACTGTAAGCAGCATGTCAAGTCTGCTCATAATATTTGTGTCAAAATGTTTATGATCAGTGTTTCTGGATTTGGTCTTTGATATTACAAACTACATACAGACCATTTATGTCATTACTCATCAACCTGAAGATGTTCAATGAACAAAAGCAGTTGTAACACAACAAATGTATAATAATACTGTTGAGGTGGTTTTTATTAATCAATAACACAATAACCTATTGCAGAGCATGCTGTAAAACATGACAGTCATGACCCTAGTGCCTGTTTCATCACACATGGCATCTGGATTCTCCCTCCTGTCAGAACTCCACAGGTGGGAAATGGCATTACGATATGTGCTTGGTTCTCATAAACCACATGGCCTAAATTTTCATTATTTTCAATGGTCTTAGCATCTCCTGTCACTTTCCCAGTTTTCACTGCCATTTATTTTACTACATACCTTTAATTTTGCAACCTGCCTTTTATATTATTTGCATATTTTCTGCTACCCAGTGATTTTATTAGCTTGTTATTTACATACAAAGAGTCTTAAATCCTTCAGTACACAACACACAGTTTATTGCATGAAAGTATAAAAAGAACATAAGTTCGCTGGCATACACCAATTTTGGAAGATACTTATGTTTTATATGTCTCAATGTACTGTCTTGATTTCTTGGTCTCATATTCCTGCTTGTCAATGACTCAATGTTTCTGCTATTCAGTGAGTGGACTTGTTACTCCTAAATAATTAACAATATGTCAGGTTTAATTCACAGAGAGAATTAAGACCACTGAGATCTAGCTCAAACACATGTTCTTTTTTCAGCAATAATCTCTATCAGTAATTTGTACTGATTATTTAGTTGCAATAAGCCTTAGGGTTCTTGAGCAATGTCCACATAATCTTGATATTGGCTTGTGTGACTTTACTGAACTTGAATGAGAAACAAAGAGACTCATGCAGTACTGTTTTCCATAGTCTAAAAATACTGCCATTTCCATTTCTATACATTTACAAAACAATAATATCATTAATAAAAGGAAATGCACTACTAGAAAGAAATGCAGATGTTCATACATAAGAAACAAGAAATAAAGACCAGTTGAGAAGTATACAACACTGTCTGAGAGTTGCTGAAAAGGATCCTTGATACTTGGGTGTCTAACTCATAAAGTGCCTCCCAGAGAGTTTACAGGACAACGTGAGCAAAAAGACATTCCAAAAACTTTTAAAGGATTATTTAATGGAAAATGAAATTTTAGTGTAGAAGAGTATATGTCTCAATTGATGAATTTTAATTATTTATTTTTATTTACACGTCAAGTTCCATAGGACCAAAATGAGGAGCAAATCTCCAAGGTCTTGGAACATGTTAGTACATGAAATTAGGACATAAAAGTAATAACAGATAAAAATAAAATGTTTATGAACCCAAAAAAAGTCAATCTATAAGTTTAAGTAAACACAATCAACAATACAACAAGAATCAGCTTCATTTTTCAAGGAAATCCTCGAAAGAACACAAGGAGTGACCCAAGAGTAATCTCTTCAGTTTCGATTTGAAAGCATGTGGATTACTGCTAAAAATGCAGATTTGATTTCTGCCAAGTACTAACTGAGTGAAAGCTGCTTATTCTTGGGAATAAGCTAATATTGTTAACAAGAAATGACACTAAGGAATATATATATATACTGAGAGACCAATGTCAAAATACCCAGACTTGTGAACAGGGGTCGACAAGAGGTTCGTGAACTTACACCACTTATTGCCCGAACCACCTGTTTCTGAGCTAAAAATATCTTTTCAGAATGGGAGCTACACAAAATATAATACAATACGAAATAAGTGAATGAAAATAAGCAAAGTAGACTAATTTTCATGTCAAATGATCACTCACTTCAGATACTGTTCGAATAGTAAAAATAACAGCATTAAGTCTTTGAACAACATCTTGAACGTGGGCTTTCCACGACAGTTTACTATCTATCTGAACACCTAGAAATTTGAACTCTTCAGTTTCACTAATCATACACCCATTCTGGGAAATTAAAATGTCAGGTTTTGTTGAATTATGTGTTAAAAACTGAGTCTTACTGTGATTTAGCATTAGTTTATTTTGTACTAGCTATGAACTGTGCTATTTGAAACTGGGCCAGTGTTGCACACAACATTCTTTATTACCAAGCTAGCATGTCATTTGTATAAATGAGGAACAGGAGTGGCCCCAGCAGTCCCTCCCCATTAACTGTGCCCCACTCAGACCCCATATCACAGCCATTCTCAACATCGTGAATAATGGCCTTTTGCTGTATGTTACTAAAGTAAGAGGTGAACCAATTGTGAGCTGCTCTCCTTATCCCGAAATGTTCCAAATTCTGGAGCAATCAAATGTCTTAGTTAAACAAAAAAATATGTCTAGTGTTCAAAACCTTTCGTTTACCCCAATCAGTACCTCACAGAGAAAAGAGAAGACAGCATTTTCAGTTGTTAAACAACTTCTATAGCCAAACTGTACATTTGATACCAAATACTGTAATATAAAATGATCATTATCCTCACATACACAGCCTTTTCAATAACTTGAGCAAACACTGTACAGTGATCTGTTGTGAGAAGGTCTTCCAGGATGTGGAACATGTCAGAAAAACAACAATCATGATAAATATTTACAACTTATATATATATATAATAGAGGGAAACATTCCACGGGGGAAAAATTATATATAAAAACAAAGATGAGGTGACTTACCGAACGAAAGCGCTGGTAGGTCGATAGACACACAAACAAACACAAACATACACACAAAATTCAAGCTTTCGCAACAAACTGTTGCGTCATTAGGAAAGAGGGAAGGAGAGGGAAAGACGATAGGATGTGGGTTTTAAGGGAGAGGGTAAGGAGTCATTCCAATCCCGGGAGCGGAAAGACTTACCTTAGGGGGAAAAAAGGACAGGTATACACTCGCACACACACACACACACACACACACACACACACACACACACACATATCCATCCGCACATACACAGACACAAGCAGACAGCCCGCATCTCGTGGTCGTGCGGTAGCGTTCTCGCTTCCCACACCCGGGTTCGATTCCCGGCGGGGTCAGGGATTTTCTCTGCCTCGTGATGGCTGGGTGTTGTGTGACGTCCTTAAGTTAGTTTGGTTTAAGTAGTTCTAAGTTCTAGGGGACTGATGACTATCGCTGTTAAGTCCCATAGTGCTCAGAGCCATTTGAACCATTTGAACACAAGCAGACATTTGTAAAGGCAAAGAGTTCGGGCAGAGATGTCAGTCGAGGCGGAAGTACAGAGGCAAAGATGTTGTTGAAAGACAGGTGAGGTATGAGCGGCGGCAACTTGAAATTAGCGGAGGTTGAGGCCTGGCGGATAACGAGAAGAGAGGATATACTGAAGGGCAAGTTCCCATCTCCGGAGTTCTGACAGGTTGGTGTTAGTGGGAAGTATCCAGATAACCCGGACGGTGTAACACTGTGCCAAGATGTGCTGGCCGTGCGCCAAGGCATGTTTAGCCACAGGGTGATCCTCATTACCAACAAACACTGTCTGCCTGTGTCCATTCATGCGAATGGACAGTTTGTTGCTGATCATTCCCACATAGAAAGCTTCACAGCGTAGGCAGGTCAGTTGGTAAATCACGTGGGTGCTTTTACACGTGGCTCTGCCTTTGATTGTGTACACCTTCCGGGTTACAGGACTGGAGTAGGTGGTGGTGGGAGGGTGCATGGGACAGGTTTTACACCGGGGGCGGTTACAAGGGTAGGAGCCAGAGGGTAGGGAAGGTAGTTTGGGGATTTCATAGGGATGAACTAAGAGGTTACGAAGGTTAGGTGAGCGGCGGAAAGACACTCTTGGTGGAGTGGGGAGGATTTCATGAAGGATGGATCTCATTTCATGGCAGGATTTGAGGAAGTCGTATCCCTGCTGGAGAACCACATTCAGAGTCTGATCCAGTCCCGGAAAGTATGCTGTCACAAGTGGGGCACTTTTGTGGTTCTTCTGTGGGAGGTTCTGGGTTTTACGGGACAAGTAAGTAGCTCGGGTTATTTGCTTCTGTACCAGGTCGGGAGGGTAGTTGCGGGATGTGAAAGCTGTTTTCAGGTTGTTGGTGTAATGGTTTAGGGATTCCGGACTGGAGCAGATTCGTTTGCCACGAAGACCTAGGCTGTAGGGAAGGGACCATTTGATGTGGAATGGGTGGCAGCTGTCATAATGGAGGTACTGTTGCTTGTTGGTGGGTTTGATGTGGAAGGACGTGTGAAGCTGGCCGTTGGACAGATGGAGGTCAACGTCAAGGAAAGTGGCATGGGATTTGGAGTAGGACCAGGTGAATCTGATGGAACCAAAGGAGTTGAGGTTGGAGAAGAAATTCTGGAGTTGTTCTTCACTGTGAGTCCAGATCATGAAGATGTCATCAATAAATCTGTACCAAACTTTGGGTTGCCAGGCCTGGGTAACCAAGAAGGCTTCCTCTAAGCGACCCATGAATAGGTTGGCGTACGAGGGGGCCATCCTGGTACCCATGGCTGTTCCCTTTAATTGTTGGTATGTCTGGCCTTCAAACGTGAAGAAGTTGTGGGTCAGGATGAAGCTGGCTAAGGTAATGAGGAAAGAGGTTTTAGGTGGGGTGGCAGGTGATCAGCGTGAAAAGAAGTGCTCCATTGCAGCGAGGCCCTGAACGTGTGAAATATTTGTGTATATGGAAGTGGCATCAATGGTTACAAGGATGGTTTCCGGGGGTAACAGATTGGGTAAGGATTCCAGGCGTTCAAGAAAGTGGTTGGTGTCTTTGATGAAGGATGGGAGACTGCATGTAATGGGTTGAAGGTGTTGATCTCCATAGGCAGAGATACGTTCCGTGGGGGCTTGGTAACCAGCTACAATGGGGCGGCCGGGATGATTGGGTTTGTGAATTTTAGGAAGAAGGTAGAAGGTAGGGGTGCGGGGTGTCGGTGGAGTCAGGAGGTTGATGGAGTCAGGTGAAAGGTTTTGTAGGGGGCCTAAGGTTCTGAGGATTCCTTGAAGCTCCGCCTGGACATCAGGAATGGGATTACCTTGGCAAACTTTGTATGTGGTGTTGTCTGATAGCTGACGCAGTCCCTCAGCCACATACTCCCGACGATCAAGTACCACGGTCGTGGAACCCTTGTCCGCCGGAAGAATGTCGATGGATCGGTCAGCCTTCAGATCACGGATAGCCTGGGCTTCAGCAGTGGTGATGTTGGGAGTAGGATTAAGGTTTTTTAAGGAGGACTGAGAGGCAAGGCTGGAAGTCAGAAATTCCTGGAAGGTTTGGAGAGGGTGATTTTGAGGAAGAGAAGGTGGGTCCCGCTGTGACGGAGGACGGAACCAAACAGCCCTTGTCAAAGATTTACTGTCCTACACTCATACTCTCTGCTGGAAATATCACTTTGCCACGAAGAAAAATAATCCTAATTCTACTCCTAATGATCCAACTCCCCAAGACACTATCCAAATTGAACCCTGCCTGGAACAGTTCCGTCCTCCGTCACAGCGGGACCCACCTTCTCTTCCTCAAAATCACCCTCTCCAAACTTTCCAGGAATTTCTGACTTGCAGCCTTGCCTCTCAATCCTTCTTAAAAAACCTTAATCCTACTCCCAACATCACCACTGCTGAAGCCCAGGCTATCCGTGATCTGAAGGCTGACCGATCCATCGACATTCTTCGGGTGGACAAGGGTTCCACGACCGTGGTACTTGATCGTCGGGAGTATGTGGCTGAGGGACTGTGTCAGCTTTCAGACAACGCTACTTACAAAGTTTGCCAATGTAATCCCATTCCTGATGTCCAGGTGCAGCTTCAATGAATCCTCAGAACCTTAGGCCCCCTACAAAACCTCTCACCTGACTCTATTAAACTCCTGACCCCACCGACACCCCGCACCCCTACCTTCTACCTTCTTCCTAAAATTCACAAACCCAATCATCCCGGTCGTCCTATTGTAGCTGGTTACCAAGCTCCCACAGAACGTATATCTGCCTATGGAGATCAACACCTTCAACCCATTACATGCAGTCTCCCATCCTTCATCAAAGACACCAACCACTTTCTCGAACGCCTGGAATCCTTACCCAGTCTGTTACCCCCAGAAACCATCCTTGTAACCATTGATGCCACTTCCATATACACAAATATTCCGCACGTCCAGGGCCTCGCTGCGATGGAGCACTTCCTTTCACGCCAATCACCTGCCACCCTACCTAAAACCTCTTTCCTCATTACCTTAGCCAGCTTCATCCTGACCCGCAACTTCTTCACTTTCGAAGGCCAGTCATACCAACAATTAAAGGGAACAGCCATGGGTACCAGGATGGCCCCCTCGTACGCCAACCTATTCATGGGTCGCTTAGAGGAAGCCTTCTTGGTTACCCAGGCCTGGCAACCCAAAGTTTGGTACAGATTTATTGATGACATCTTCATGATCTGGACTCACAGTGAAGAAGAACTCCAGAATTTCCTCTCCAACCTCAACTCCTTTGGTTCCATCAGATTCACCTGGTCCTACTCCAAATCCCATGCCACTCCCTTGGCGTTGACCTCCACCTGTCCAATGGCCTGCTTCACACGTCCATCCACATCAAACTCACCAACAAGCAACAGTACCTCCATTATGACAGCTGCCACCCATTCCACATCAAACGGTCCCTTCCCTACAGCCTAGGTCTTCGTGGCAAACGAATCTGCTCCAGTCCGGAATCCCTGAACCATTACACCAACAATCTGAAAACAGCTTTCGCATACTGCAACTACTCTCCTGACCTGGTACAGAGGCAAATAACCAGAGCCACTTCCTCATCCCCTCAAGCCCAGAACCTTCCACAGAAGAACCACAAAAGTGCCCCACTTGTGACTGCATACTTTCCGGGACTGGATCAGACTCTGAATGTGGCTCTCCAGCAGGGATACGACTTCCTCAAATCCTGCCCTGAAATGAGATCCATCCTTCATGAAATCCTCCCCACTCCACCAAGAGTGTCTTTCCGCTGTCCACCTAACCTTCGTAACCTCTTAGTTCATCCCTATGAAATCCCCAAACTACCTTCCCTACCCTCTGGCTCCTACCCTTGTAACCGCCCCCGGTGTAAATTCTGTCCCATGCACCCTCCCACCACCACCTACTCCAGTCCTGTAACCCGGAAGGTGTACACAATCAAAGGCAGAGCCACGTGTGAAAGCACCCACGTGATTTACCAACTGACCTGCCTACACTGTGAAGCTTTCTATGTGGGAATGACCAGCAACAAACTGTCCATTCGCATGAATGGACACAGGCAGACAGTGTTTGTTGGTAATGAGGATCACCCTGTGGCTAAACATGCCTTGGTGCACGGCCAGCACATCTTAGCACAGTGTTACACTGTCCGGGTTATCTGGATACTTTCCACTAACACCAACCTGTCAGAACTCCGGAGATGGGAACTTGCCCTTCAGTATATCCTCTCTTCTCGTTATCCATCAGGCCTCAATCTCCGCTAATTTCTAAATTCAATTTGCCGCCACTCATACCTCACCTGTCTTTCAACAACATCTTTGCCTCTGTACTCCCGCCTCGACTGACATCTCTGCCCAAACACTTTGCCTTTACAAATGTCTGCTTGTGTCTGTGTATGGGCGGATGGATATGTGTGTGTGTGCACGAGTGTATACCTGTCCTTTTTTCCCCCTAAGGTAAGTCTTTCCGCGCCCGGGATTGGAATGACTCCTTACCCTCTCCCTTAAAACCCACATCCTTTCGTCTTTCCCTCTCCTTCCCTCTTTCCTGCTTTCGTTTGGTAAGACACATCATCTTTGTTTTTAGATATATTTTTCCCACGTGGAATGTTTCCCTATATATATATCAATGGAGTAAAAGGAGTTGGCCACTAATAAATCCTTTAGGCTTCTCTTAAACTGAATTTCATTGGTTGTTAAGCTTTTTATGGCTGCTGGCAAGTTATTGAAAATGTGTGTTCCTGAAGAATGCACACCTTTTTGTACAAGAATAAGTGACTTTAAATCCTTGTGAAGATTATTCTTATTTCTAGTATTGATTCCATGAATTGAGCTGTTGGTTTGAAAAAGTGATATATTTTTAATGACAAATTTCATTAAGGAATAAATATATTGGGAAGCAGTAGTTAGTATCCCTAGTTCCCTAAACAGGTTTCTGCAGGATGTTCTTGAGTTCACACCACATATAACTCTTACTGCACTTTTTGTGCCTGCAAAACTTTAGCTTGGCTTGATGAATTACCCCAAAAAGTAATCCCATATGACATGGAATGAAAGTAAGCATAGTATGCCGGCTTTTTCATTTTTATATCCTCTATGTCTGACACAGTTCGCATTGGAAACAGAGATTTGTTAAGACGCTTCAGCAGTTCTGTGGTGTGCTCCTCTCAGTTGAATTTATTATCTAACTGTAATCCCAAGAATTTAACACTGTCCACTTCTTCTATCTTCTTGTCATCGTATGTTAGACATATACTCGTGGGACACCCCTTACAAGTTCTGAACTGCATGTAGTGTGTTTTTTCAAAGTCTAGTGTCAAGGAATTGGCTAGGAACCAGTGATTAATGTCCACCAATATTTTATTTGCTGATCTTTCTAAGACTACACTTGATTTGCTATTTATTGCAATCTTTGTATCATCGGCAAACAAAACGAACTTGGCATCTGGTAATGTTACTGATGAAAGGTCATCGATATACTCAAGAAAAAGTAAGGGCCCCAAAAGGGAACCTTTTGGGACCCTACATGTAATTAGTTCTCAGTTGGATGATGCCTGATAGCTCGATACATGTCTCTTTCCTAATAACACCTTTATTCATGCCAGAGATATACGATTTGAACCATTTTGCAGCATTTCCTGTTACACTATAATATTCTAATTTACTTAAAAGGATATTGTGATTTACACAGTCAAATGCCTTTGACAAACCACAAATTATACCAGTTGCCTGCAATTTTTTGTCTAACGAATTAAGCAGATTTTCACTGTAGGTGTAGATAGCCTTCTCAATATCAGAACCTTTTAGAAATCCAAACTGGGACTTTGACAGTATGTTATTTGAGATAAGATGGTTATGAAGCCGACTGTACATTACTTTTTCTAAAATTTTTGAGAATGCTGGCAACAGTGAAATTGGACAAATTTGATGCTATTTCTTTAGCTCCCTTCTTGAGCAGTGGCTTAACTTCAGCATATTTCAACCATTCAGGAAATATTCCACTGATAAACGACTGGTTACACAGATAGCTTAATATGTTACTTAGCTCAGAATCACATTCTTTAATTAAGTTTGTTGATATTTCATCTTCCCATTAGATGTTTTTGATTTTTAAGATTTTATGATGGACATTATTCCTGTTGGGGTAGTGAGGGTCAAATTCATATTATGGAAGTTACTTGAAATGTCTGGTCTGAGGTATTCCATAGCAGCATCTACCGAACCTGACAACCCCATCTTTTCAGTAACAGTTATAAAATGTTCATTAAAAAGTTCTGCAACACTATACACATCTGTCACCAACGTATCATTTACTCTTAATGCTATTTGTTACTCTTCATGTATGGTTCTACAGGTCTCCTCCTTCACTATATCCCATATTGTCTTTATTTTGTTATCTGATATGACTATCTTTTCCTTGTAATATATTTGCTTTGACGTCTGTAATACAATCTTTAATATTTTGCAGTATTTCTTGTAATGTGCTATAGCATCAACATCGGAACTGTTTTGCATTGACAGATACAGTTTTCTTTTTGTTTTACAAGATACCCCTATTCCTTGAGTAATCCATGGCTTCTTTGTAGACTTTGCTCTAACCTTGGTAAGTTTTGGGGGAAAACAGTGTTCGAATAAGGTGTAAGCACTTTATTAGCAAAAGTGTTATATTTTTCATTCATCCCATGAGTACTGTAAACATCAGTCCAGTGAATGTCTCTGAGGAGTGTCCTAAAATAATCAATTTTTGGCTTATTGATTACCCTCTTGAGCTCAGATTTAACAGATTTTATATCCTGTTCAATATTAACATTTAACAGAAGGAACTGCATGTCATGGTCTGAGAGACCATTGACTATTGGTTTTGTAATATGATTTTGTTCATTGGACTTTTCTATAAAGATATTATCAATGGCTGTTTGTGAGCAATTGGCTACCCTAGTGGGGAACTTGACAGTGGGAATTAAGTTGAATGATAGTGTTACTAACTCAAATAAGTTCTTATTGGGAGAGTCTTTAAGGTAGTGCTATTATCATTGTTTTCTACAAGAAGTGGCTAGCAACCACAGTTTAGTCAACAATCAGCCGCCTTTAGTGAATTAGCAGTCTAGTTAAAAGTTGTTAACTCTCTACAGTAAATTGATTTCTTAGGATGGATAGGATGTGTGACTGCTGTGTACGGACACAGGATGAGCTGGCCACTGTTCGCGAACAGCTGAACGTGTTGATGGCCGTGGTCAGCTGTCTTCAGGCTGCTGCCTCGGAGTGTAGCAGCAGTGGGGAGTCTGGTGCGTCGCATGATACACCTCAGGTGTTACATGCTTCACCCATTGTCCCTTCTGTCGAGACATTTTCGGGGGTACCGGGCGCGGTTGGGCCACCCTCTCCCCAAGGGGAGTGGCAGGTTCAGCGGCGTTCGCGGCACACGAGGTGGAGGGTCAATGTGGAGGCTGGCCGTGTGGCATCGCCCGCTCTGCCTGTGAGTGGACATGTGGCCGCTCCTTCAGCAAGGTCCAAGCAGGCACACGGGGGGAGGGGTTTATTAGTTATTGGGAGCTCCAACTTTAGGCAGGTGATGGAGCCCCTTAGGGAAATGGCGGAAAGGTCGGGGAAGAAGGCCAGTGTTCACTCTGTCTGCTTGCCGGGGGGTCTCATCCGAGATGTGGAGGACGCCCTGCCGGCGACGACAGAGAGCACTGGGTGCACCCGACTGCAAATTGTTGCTCATGTCGGCACCAATGACTCCTGCCGTCTGGGTTCGGAGGTCATCCTCAGTTTGTACAGGCGGTTGGCGGAATTGGTGAAGGCGGAAAGCCTCACTCGCGGGGTGGAATCAGAGCTAACTATTTGTAGTATCGTTCCCAGAACCGATCGTGGTCCTCTGGTTTGGAGCCGAGTGGAAGGCTTAAGCCAGAGGCTCAGACGATTCTGCGGAGATCTGGGGTGCAAATTTCTCAACCTTCGCTATCGGGTGGAGAAATGTAGGGTCTCCCTGAATAGGTCAGACGTGCACTACATGCCGGAAGCGGCTACAAGGGTAGCGGAGTATGTGTGGAGTGCACATGTGGGTTTTTTAGGTTAGAGAATACCCTCCCTACGCCCGACAAGATGCCTCCTGAGATGCGGCAAGGTAGGAGTAGGCAAAATGCAACAGGGCATAACAATATTAATGTGCTAATAGTAAACTGCAGGAGCGTGTATAGAAAGGTCCCAGAACTGCTCTCATTAATAAACGGTCACAACGCCCATATAGTACTAGGGACAGAAAGTTGGCTGAAACCAGACATAAACATTAATGAAATCCTAAACTCAGATTGGAATGTATACTGCAGAGACAGGCTGAACAGTGAAGGGGGAGGCGTGTTTATAGCGATAAGAAGTGCAATAGTATCGAAGGAAATTGATGGAGATCCAAAATGTGAAACGATTTGGGTGAAGGTCACGGTTAAAGCAGGCTCAGACATGGTAATTGGACGTCTCTATAGGCCCCCTTGCTCAGCAGCTGTTGTGGCTGAGCACCTGAAGGATAATTTGGAAAATATTTCGAATAGATTTCCCCACCATGTTATAGTTCTGGGCGGAAATTTTAATTTGCCACATATAGACTGGGAGACTCAAACATTCATATCGGGTGGCAGGGACAAAGAAGCCAGTGAAATTTTTTTAAGTGCTTTATCTGAAAACTACCTTGAGCAGTTAAACTGAGAACCAACTCGTGGCGATAACATATTAGACCTTCTGGTGACAAACAGACCCGAACTATTTGAAACAGTTAATGCAGAACAGGGAATCAGCGATCATAAAGCGGTTACTGCATTGATGTTTTCAGCCATAAATAGAAATATTAAAAAAGGTAGGAAGATTTTTCTGTTTAGCAAAAGTGACAAAAAGCAGATTACAGAGTACCTGAAGGCTCAACACAAAAGTTTTGTCTCAAGTACAGATAGTGCTGAGGTTCAGTGGACAAAGTTCAAAACCATCGTACAATATGCGTTAGATGAGTATGTGCCAAGCAAGATCGTAAGAGATGGAAAAGAGCCACCATGGTACAACAACCGAGTTAGAAAACTGCTACGGCAGCAAAGGGAACTTCACAGCAAACATAAACATAGCCAAAGCCTTGAAGACAAACAAAAATTACGTGAAGCGAAATGTAGTGTGAGGAGGGCTACGCGAGAGGCGTTCAATGAATTCGAAAGTAAAGTTCTATGTACTGACTTGGCAGAAAATCCTAAGAAATTTTGGTCTTATGTCAAAGCGGTAGGTGGATCAAAACAAAATGTCCAGACACACTGTGACCAAAATGGTACTGAAACAGAGGATGTCAGACTAAAGGCCGAAATACTAAATGTCTTTTTCCAAAGCTGTTTCACAGAGGAAGATTGCACTGTAGTTCCTTCTCTAGATTGTTGCACAGATGACAAAATGGTAGATATCGAAATAGACGACAGAGGGATAGAGAAACAATTAAAATTGCTCAAAAGAGGAAAGGCTGCTGGACCTGATGGGATACCAGTACGATTTTACACAGAGTACGCGAAGGAACTTGCCCCCCTTCTTGCAGCGGTGTACCGTAGGTCTCTAGAAGAGCGTAGCATTCCAAAGGATTGGAAAAGGGCACAGGTCCTCCCCGTTTTCAAGAAGGGACGTCGAACAGATGTGCAGAACTATAGATCTATATCTCTAATGTCGATCAGTTGTAGAATTTTGGAACACGTATATGTTCGAGTATAATGACTTTTCTGGAGACTAGAAATCTACTCTGTAGGAACCAGCACGGGTTTTGAAAAAGACGATTGTGTGAAACCCAGCTCGCGCTATTCGTCCACGAGACTCAGGGGGCCATAGACACGGGTTCACAGGTAGATGCCGTGTTTCTTGACTTCCGCAAGGCGTTCGATACAGTTCCCCACAGTCGTTTAATGAACAAAGCATATGGACTATCAGACCAATTGTGTGATTGGATTGAAGAGTTCCTAGATAACAGAACGCAGCATGTCATTCTCAATGGAGAGAAGTCTTCCGAAGTAAGAGTGATTTCAGGTGTGCCGCAGGGGAGTGTCATAGGACCGTTGCTATTCACAATATACATAAATTACCTTGTGGATGACATCGGAAGTTCACTGAGGCTTTTTGCAGATGATGCTGTGGTATATCGAGAGGTTGTAACAATGGGAAATTGTACTAAAATGCAGGAGGATCTGCAGCGAATTGACACATGGTGCAGGGAATGGCAATTGAATCTCAATGTAGACAAGTGTAATGTGCTGCGAATACACAGAAAGATAGATCCCTTATCATTTAGCTACAAAATAGCAGGTCAGCAACTGGAAGCAGTTAATTCCATAAATTATCTGGGAGTACGCATTAGGAGTGATTTAAAATGGAATGATCATATAAAGTTGACCGTCGGTAAAGCAGATGCCACACTGAGATTCATTGGAAGAATCCTAAGTAAACGCAATCCGAAAACAAAGGAAGTAGGTTACAGCACGCTTGTTCGCCCACTGCTTGAATACTGCTCAGCAGTGTGGGATCCGTACCAGATAGGGTTGATAGAAGAGATAGAGAAGATCCAACAGAGAGCGGCGCGCTTCGTTACAGGATCATTTAGTAATCGCAAAAGCGTTGTGGAGATGATAGGTAAACTCCAGTGGAAGACTCTGCAGGAGAGACACTCAGTAGCTCGGTACGGGCTTTTGTTAAAGTTTCGAGAACATACCTTCACCGAGGAGTCAAGCAGTATATTGCTCCCTCCTACGTATATCTCGCGAAGGGACCATGAGGATAAAATCAGAGAGATTAGAGCACACACAGAAGCAGACCAACAATCCTTCTTTCCACGAACAATATGAGACTGGAATAGAAGGGAAAACCGATAGATGTACTCTGAGTATCACCATCAGGTGGCTTGCGGAGTATGGATGTAGATGTAGATATAGATGTAGAAATCTACATTGAAATCACCAGCAACCACTATTTCTTTGTTTTTGGTTGTTAAATGGGCCAGTACAGCTTCAAGGTGGTTTACAAACAGATTAAAGTTACCTGCAGGTGATCGATATACACTTAATATTATGAAGGATTTTATTGAAATTCTACTTCTGTTGCACATGCTTCCATATGCTGTTCTAGGCAAAATTTATGAATGTCTATGTTCTTAAATTTATGATAGTTCCTGATGAATGTGGCAACTCCTCCTTTCTCCATTTCTGATCTACAAAAGTGAGATGCTAACCTAAACCCTGTAACACTTAAAAGTTCTATACCAGTGGTCACATGATGCTCAGTGAGGCAGATTATGTCAGCTGGGTTTGAAGACTCTAATTTATCTATGCAGATAGTTAATTCATTAATTTTATTTCTCAGTCCTCGAATATTTTGATGCAATAAAGATAGCTGACATTTCACATTAATTGAGTTAAAATTGCTGACTGTTGAAAATTCTTAGCCAATAGCAGTTTATGCTGATGTAATAAGCTGGAATTATGTTTTTTGATTTTTTTCTCAAACTGAAGCTTTGTCTCAGTTCTAACCTCTCCTAAAATTTGCTTTCTTTCTGTCCTCCCTACCCTAAAAAAAGGTCTTTTCTGAATCCTATAACCACTGGTAATTTACCACTCATGCTCCCCCCTTTAACTTTCCTCCTATTTCCCCAGCCAATTTACCCTTCCCCTTCCTCTTGAGGTGAAGGCCATGCCTAGTATAACCCCACCTACTGAGAGACAACAGGAACCACACCAATGTGTGACCCTGCTGTTACAGCTCCAAATTAACTCTTTTGACAGAAGAGTTCAAATGAAGTTGGTCATGGCACCCAAGAACAGATACAAACTTAACACTAGTATGCTTCAATGCTGATGCAATCTTTGCCAGGTCACACACTATACTGTACCCAGGATCTCTGTCAATACTGTTACTTGCCCCACCCACTATAACCACGGTGTCTTCCTTAGTGAAATTTTTGCAAAGTGATCCTAAATCCTCTGTCACCTGCTCCAGACAAGCACTAGGTTTAAAAAAATTGGTGACCTGGTATTCTGATCCTAGTTCATCCTGCAAAAGTTGGCCACCACCTCTTCCATGGGAATTACCTAACAACAACACTTTCTTTCTCTGTACTGATTTCCCTACATTCTTACTTTTCAATTTGCTGCTGAAAGTTTGTTGTGCCCTGTCTACATCTGCAGCTTTATTACTGAGTACTTAAATCATTCAAGAAACTGACCACTTCTAAAGGAAAAGTGACAAAGGTGGCTAAATACAGGGCTAATATGTGCAGTACAGTACTTTAATATTCTGCTAGGCACTCCATCATATCCATGACAGTCCTTAGTCTTCAGTGATTTAATTATTGACTCAATCTCTCCCTTGTTTGTATCAAAGAGGGATATTTCAGACATCAATCTTGGAAATACATTTGCCAAGAAAGTTATACGATTCCCTGTATAAACTTAATTTTTATTTAATTCACCAGCAATGCTCAGAAAATTATTGTTAAATGTTGTTGTTGTGGTCTTCAGTCCTGAGACTGGTTTGATGCTGCTCACCATGTTACTGTATCCTGTGCAAGCTTCTTCATCTCCCGGTACTTACTGCAACCTACATCCTTCTGAATCTGCTTAGTGTATTCATCTCTTGGTTTCCCTCTACAATTTTTACCCTCCACGCTGCCCTCCAATGGTGAATTTGTGATCCCTTGATGCCTCAAAACATGTCCTACCAACCGGTCCCTTCTTCTTGTCAAGTTGTGCCACAAACTCCTCTTCTCCCCAATTCTATTCAATACCTCCTAATTAGTTATGTGATCTACCCATCTAATCTTCAGCATTCTTCTGTAGCACAACAGTTCGAAAGCTTCTATTCTCTTCTTGTCCAAACTATTTATCATCCATGTTTCACTTCTGTACATGGCTACACTCCATACAAATAATTTCAGAAACGACTTCCTGACACTTAAATCTATACTCGATGTTAACAAATTTCTCTTCTTCAGAAACGATTTCCTTGCCATTGCCAGTCTACATTTTATATCTTCTCTACTTCGACCATCATCAGTTATTTTGCTCCCCAAACAGCAAAACTCCTTTACTATTTTAAGTGTCTCATTTCTTAATCTAATTCCCTCAGCATCACCCGACTTAATTCAACTACATTCCATTATCTTCGTTTTGCTTTTGTTGATGTTCATCTTATATCCTCCTTTCAAGACACTGTCCATTCCGTTCAACTGCTCTTCCAAGTCCTTTGCTGTCTCTGACAGAATTACAATGTCATCGGCGAACCTCAAAGTTTTTATTTCTTCTTCATGGATTTTAATACCTACTCCGAAATTTCCTTTTGTTTCCTTTACTGCTTGCTTAATATACAGATTGAATAACATCGGGGAGAGGCTACAACCCTGTCTCACTCCTTTCCCAACCACTGCTTCCCTTTCATGCCCCTCGACTCTTATAACTGCCATCTGGTTTCTGTACAAATTGTAAATAGCCTTTCGCTCCCTGTATTTTACCCCTGCCACCTTTAGAATTTGAAAGAGAGTATTCCAGTCAACATTGTCAAAAGCTTTCTCTAAGTCTACAAATGCTATAAATGTAGGTTTGCCTTTCCTTAATGTTTCTTCTAAGATAAGTTGTAAGGTCAGTATTGCCTCATGTGTTTCAACATTTCTATGGAATCCAAGCTGATCTTCCCCGTTTGTTCCTCCTGCCACCGAACTTCAATAATTCCCACTATATCTAACATTAACCTATCCATTTCCCTTTTTAAATTTTCTAACCTACCGGCCCGATTAAGGGATCTGACATTCCACGCTCCGATCCGTAGAATGCCAGTTTTCTTTCTCCTGCTAACTGTACATATATCTGATGTATCAGTAACAGAAATATTTTTAGTTCGAACTGACTTTATATCACTGACATTGTGCTGCGGAGCAGACACTTCTTCCACAACTGACGATATGGTTTTAATTATATCCTGTGAATTACCTATTCTATTTGCATACCACATACTCTTTGCTTTCCTAATAAAATTTTTAAGTGCCTTACAATAGTGCTTGTAATGGGCTATTGCCGCTTGATTGTGACTACTTCTAACATTTTGATATAATTCCCGCTTTGCTGTACATGATGTCCTTATCCCACTGGTCAGCCACTCAGCCTGCCTATTACTGTTAGTACTCTGTTTAGAATGTTCTAATGGAAAGCAACTCTCAAAGAGCATGATAAATGTGTTAAGGAAAGCATTATATTTATCATCTATGTTATCGGCACTATAAACATCCTGCCACTCCTGTTCCCTGAGAAGGTTTAAAAAACTCTCTATTGCTGTTGGATTACTTTCCTACGTAGTTTGTAATTATATGTGAAAACATTTGTTTGAGAACAAAAGCCCTCCAGTGTTAAAATTTGTGCATCATGGTCTGAAATACCATTCACCTTTTTACTAACAGAATGCCCATATAGTAATGAAGAATGAATAAAAATATTGTCTATGGTTGTGCTACTCTTCTCCTGTACCCTAGTTGGAAAGAACACAATCTGCATCAGATCATATGAATTTAGGACATCTATCAACATCTTTTTTCTTGCACCACCATACACAAAATTTATATTGAAGTCACCACATACAATTAATTTCTGGTACTTCCTACAAAGTGAATCAAGAACCCTCTCTAGCTTGAGCAGAAATATTCTGAACTCAGAGTTAGGGGACCTATAAACAACAACAATTAGAAGTTTAGTTTCACTAAATTCAACTGCCCCTGCACAACATTAAAATATCTGCTCAGTGCAGTGCCGTGATACATCTGTTGACTCGGATGGAATACTGATTTTTATGTACATAGCCACTCTCTCACCCCGCAAGGAACTTGAAAAACAGCCAGCTAATCTGTATCCTGGTAAAGGAAGCCTCTGAATTGTCAAATTATTTAAGTGGTGCTCCGATATACCAATAATTTCAGAGTCAACATCTATAAGCAGATCACTAACTTTATCTCTAATACCTCTTATATTGTGATGAAATATGCTAATTCCTTCTCTACTTGGAAAACATTCCACGGAAAAATGCTACTATTAGTGTTATAGAGGTACTGTAACTAGTAGAACATATTATGATATGTAAATAACTTGATAACATGAATACTAAGAGAAAAATGTAAATATGAGTATAATGTAGTAAGTAAATAATTTTCAGGACCTAATAAATGGGTGAAAAATGTATGCAACATTATTATAAGTATTGCCACTTTGATGTATTAAACTGTAATACATAGGTTAAATACTGGAATAAAATAAGTTTAAGTTGACTTGTCCTATATTATAAGTGCACACTTTGTGCAAAATGTAATCAAATGGGACAGTGTGTTCAGAACTGAAGCATCAGCTGAGAGGATGGTGATTTTTCTACGCGTGAAGAGCTCCCGGATGAATATTGCATTCATGCTAGGTGATATATACTAAACAGTACTTGATTTATACTTCTGAAGAATAAAGAGAAAATTTAAAATAGTAAAAATTATTCTGAATCAACAAAATAAGAGGGGCTTTATTTACAAAACTCTCCATGCATTCTTTGGTACAGCTCAGGATTATCAGATTAAATTCTGAGAATTAAATCAAGAAGGGACATATATACAACTCACTTAGTGCGAAAAAATTACAGGTCTCACAGATGCATAAAAAGAAACAAATATCATGCCTAAGAGAAACTGTTATCTGCATTAGCAATTTAGTTTTTCACTAATCATTTAATGTATGTTGTCATCTATTAAATTTATAGCTAACAAGAACAGTTCCCAAAACTTATTATTATTATTATTATTATTTTCTCTAAATTCAAATTTCTTTACAGCTTACATTACAATATAATATAATACTAATAACACCTAATTTCATCTCATAAGAAATCAGTACATTCACTGATTGCAACCACATGACCTTAAGTTACTTACTTTTCCTACTAAATCTGCAGCATTGAAGATGGCCATGAGAACAACTGGCATCCAACTTTTTAGTGTGCAGCTCACAATTTCAGATTCAATGCCAGGATACAGACAGAGAGTAACAAAATATGCAAGGCCAATAGACAGCATGTAAGGCCATATTGTTTTTGCAACCTCCCATCTAGCAAGAAGTCCTCCTGTTTTTAAATAAAGAAAGAAAACATTAAACATATTTGAAAATAAATGAACTGCCCCTGCAGTGTTGAAGGAATCAATATAACACAAAATATAATACTACTGAACTTAATCCAGCTAAAGGAGAAGGTAAGGGAAAAACACCAACAACTTTACTGCAAATTAAACAGTATGTACTTGAAGTTCCATAGAAGGCAGGGAATATAGAAACAGAAAATGGTGTGGAAAATGTCTGTCATTTCACTATCCAACTGTATTATTATTGAAATAAAAGCAATCCTCTTCTCCGGCAAATGATTGCACCTCAGTGTTTTGAAAGATTTTTTATGCCTTGATGAAGGAACTAATGGTCTTAAACCTAGGAATCTTTTACAATTTTCCATTGGTGATACTGGACATTTGCCTCCTGAAGGTAAGCTATTCTCCCTTCATCATTTTGCAGTGTGTCCGCCCACGGTAGCCAAGTGGTCAGTGCAACAGAATGTCAATCCTCAGGGATCAGGGTTGATTCCCGGTGGGTTGGAGATTTTCTCTGCTCAGGGCCTGGGAGTTGCGTTGTCCTAATCATCATCATTTCATCCCCATCGATGTGCAAGTCGCCGAAGTGGTGTCAAATCAAAAGACTTGCACCCAGCGAATGGTCTACCCGCTGGGATACCCTAGTCAAATGACATTTACATTTTGCAGAGTAATTATGTAGATGTAAATAATAATTGTTTTTTAATTTCTGACCATTTACACGCTGACCATTAAATCTCTATTCTCGTGTTTAATTGGTTACTCTAATTTTTGTCTTATACTTCCTCTTACACTTTTTCATATTTATTTTATTACCAATGATGTATTTTTCCCTCATCAGTCTTTCTTGTAGATACCTCCATCTGCACTGTTGTATATTATGTGTCTTTCATATCCACTCCAAGTCTCTCTGCTTTTAACTGCTAATAATATTTCCATCAGTTCCCTGTTTCAAACTGAATTTTTCTCATGTAGTTCTCTATCTTTAACTGACATTTCCACGGAAAAAATGGCCAAGTAGGACACAGGCCAAGTCAAAGTAGGACTCACACACAGAAGGTTCCGTACAAACTTAATTATGTATATATGTAGTTCATCCGTCCTGGGAATCAAGAATCTCAATGATTTTTATCTGTTACTGATATCAATACTGGCAAGATATTGGCCCCAGGAATTCCAAGACCATATCAAAAAAGTCTCTACAGTAGTTCCTCAGACTAGCCCAGATATACAAAAAGAAGCTATAAGGGGACTTCATTTTATATGTTCAGAGACAGCAGATTTAATGAAACATTCTTTACTCACTTACTAATACATGACTACAGCTTACATTTTATGTTTGCTTGCTGTAATGCTTGACTGTTATTCTTATGATGGTGTTACGGCATAAAGTCAAGTGCTGGCACGCCAGTCGGTAACGAGAGAGCTGAGAGGGCTGTGAAGAAGGGATCAGCCAATTGCACACTCGCAGACCCCTCTCCAAGATGACAATGAGACAGCATCGGCCTCTATGTGAAGAGAACATAAGCACTGTGCCCGACTGGCTATGGCCCTGTTCAAGAATAGCTTCAAGACTAGTCATTTCGTTTGTCCTATGTAACACTGTCTATACTGAAGAAACTTGCTTATTTTGTCTGTCACCCTTTGGTGGTGACACATCTATCTACTTCTCAGTTAAGTATTGTCATTTACTTTTAGTAATAAAACTCATTAACATGATTTGCTTGAATTGTTGTCTAGCAATCCAAGAAAGCAGGTATCCTAGTTACCCCATATTTGATGACTAGGCAGGATTCACCATTTGGCGATGAAGATGGGATTGAAGCAATTGAGAATTGTGAACATCTATGTGACAACAAGATGCAGCAGAGGCATCAAAGTCAGTATCAGGGCCAATCGGAAGACATGAAAGTACGTCCACATTACCATGTTGAGGTAGAATTTTCTGCCGTACAAGTAGTGGTGGAATTTGGTAACACTATACACAATAGCCTTGCCTCTTTCTCTACTTGTGAATAATTACACTGGGCCTTGGACAACACTTGTGATGCAAAAGCAATACCCCTGTCTTTATCACCAAATCTATGTGAAATCACTGCATCAATTCCATAAGAGGAAGCATCAACTTGAAACACAACTCGTTTGTCAGGATCAAAGTAAACCAAGCACCGATCCCTCAGCAATGGAGCTTTAAGTTTTTGAAAAGCTTCTTGGCACTCATCTGTCCAAACAAAAGGGATGTTCCTGTGACGTAAGCGATGCAATGGAGCTGCGATTTGCGCAGCATTCAGTATGAGTCGTATAAAACAGTTCATTTTCACTAAGACTGACTGCAATTCTGTGATATTGCAAGGAACTGGCAGATAAAGTATGGCTAACAAATTTTACTGAAGAGGATGTACAGCTTGACTGTTTATGACATGACCAAGACACTGCAACTCAAGTTTTAAAAAATCACACTTGTCCAGTCTACACTTCAATCCTGCATCAGATAGCACATGAAACAAAGCATGCGAATTTGCAGTGTGTTCTTCAGGTGTACGACGAGCTATGACACTATCGCCAAAATAGTTTGAACAGTCTGGTACTTGAGCATTCAGCTGTTTCAAATACTGTTGGAAAATGGCAGGTACAGAAGCACTGCCAAAAGGCAAACACAAATATTTAAACGAGCCCAAATGAGTATTCACAACACACACATTTTGAGATTCTTCATCTAGCATCAGGATGATGGCGTCCTCTTGGGTAAAATATTCCGGGGGTAAAATAGTCCCCCATTCGGATCTCCGAGCGGGGACTACTCAATAGGACGTCATTACCAGGAGAAAGAAAACTGGCATTCTACAGAATGGATCATGTAATGTCAGATCCCTTAATCGGGCAGGTAGGTTAGAAAATTTAAAAAGGGAAATGGATAGGTTAAAGTTAGATATAGTGGGAATTGTGAAGTTTGGTGGCAGGAGGAACAAGACTTTTGATCAGGTGAATACAGAGTTATAAATATAACATCAAATAGGGGTAATGCAGGAGTAGGTTTAATAATGAATAAAAAAGTAGGAGCATGGGTAAGCTACTACAAACAGCATAGTGAACGCATTATTGTGGCCAAGATAGACACGAAGCTCATGCCTACTACAGTAATACAAGTTTATATGCCAACTAGCTCTGCAGATGATGAAGAAATTGATGAAATATATGATGAGATAAAAAAAATTATTCAGATAGTGAAGGGAGACGAAAACCTAATAATCACGGGTGTCTGATATTAGATAGTAGGAAAAGGGAGAGAAGGAAACATAGTAGGTGAACATGGATTGGGTGTAAGAAATGAAAGAGGAAGCCGCCTGATAGAATTTTGCACAGAGCATAACACAATCATAGCTAACACTTGGTTCAAGAATCATGAAAGAAGGTTGTATACATGGAAGAAGCCTGGAGATACTAAAAGGTATCAGATAGATTATATAATGGTAAGACAGAGATTTAGGAACCAGGTTTTAAACTGTAAGACATTTCCAGGGGCAGATGTGGACTCTGACCACAGTCTATTGGTTATGAACTGTAGATTAAAACTGAAGAAGCTGCAAAAAGGTGGGAATTTGAGGAGATGGGACCTGGATAAACTGACTAAACCACAGGTTGTACAGATTTTCAGGGAGTGCATAAGAGAACAATTGACAGGAATGGGGGAAAGAAATACAGTAGAAGAAGAATGGGTATCTTTGAGGGATGAAGTAGTGAAGGCAGCAGAGGATCAAGTAGGTAAAAAGATGAGGGCTAGCAGAAATCCTTGGGTAACAGAAGAAATATTGAATTTAATTGATGAAAGGAGAAAATATAAAAATACAGTAAATGAAGCAGGCAAAAAGGAATACAAACATCTCAAAAATGAGATCGACAGGAAGTGCAAAATGGCTAAGCAGTGATGGCTAGAGGACAAATTTAAGGGTGTAGAGGCTTATCTCACGAGGGGTAAGATAGTTACTGCCTACAGGAAAATTAGAGAGACCTTTGGAGACAAGAGAACCACTTCCATGAACATCAAGAGCTCAGATGAAAACCCAGTTCTAAGCAAAGAAGGGAAAGCAGAAATGTGGAAGGAGTATACAGAGGGTCTATACAAGGGCGATGTATTTGAGGACAATATTATGGAAATGGAAGAGGATGTAGATGAAGATGATATACTGCATGAAGAGTTTGACAGAGCACTGAAAGACCTGAGTTGAAACAAGGCCCCGGGAGTAGACAGTATTCCTTTAGAACTACTGACAGCTTTGAGAGAGCCAGCTCCGACAAAGCTCTACCATCTGGTGAGCAAGATGTATGAGACAGGCGAAATACCCTCAGACTTCAAGAAGAATATAATTATTCCAATCTCACAGAAAGCAGGTGTTGACAGATGTGAAAATTACCGAACTATCAGTTTAATAAGTCACGGCTGCAAAATACTAACACGAATTATTTACAGACAAATGGAAAAACTGGTACAAGCCGACCTCGGGGAAGATCATTTTGAATTCTGTAGAAATGTTGGAACACGGGAGGCAATACTGACCCTACAACTTATCTTAGAAGAAAGATTAAGGAAAGGCAAACCTACATTTCTAGCATTTGTAGACTTAGAGAAAGCTTTTGACAATGTTGACTGGAGTACTCTCTTTCAAATTCTGAAGGTGACAGGGGTAAAATACAGGGAGCGAAAGGCTATTTTCAATTTGTACTGAAACCAGATGGCAGTTATAAGAGTCGTGGGACATGAAAGGGAAGCAGTGGTTGGGAAGGGGGTGAGACAGTGTTGTAGCCTATCCCTGATGTTATTCAATCTGTATATTGAGCAAGCAGTAAAGGAAACAAAAGGAAAATTCGGAGTAGGTATTAAAATCCATGGAGAAGAAATAAAAACTTTGAGGTTCGCCGATGACATTGTAATTCTGTCAGAGATAGCAAAGGACTTGGAAGAGCTGTTGACCGTTCAACTGGAATGGACAGTATCTTAAAAGGAGGATATAAGATGAAAATCAACAAAAACTAAATGAGGATAATGGAATGTAGTCGAATTAAGTTGGGTGACGCTGAGGGAATTAGATTAGGACGGTGGTTGGTGGTTGTTGGGATGTTTAAGGGGGACTAAACAGCTAAGGTCATCAGTCCCTAGATTAGGAAATGAGACACTTAAAGTAGTAAAGGAGTTTTGTCATTTGGGGAGCAAAATAACTGATGATGGTCGAAGTAGAGAGGATATAAAATGTAGACTGGCAATGGCAAGGAAAGTGTTTCTGTAGAAGAGAAATTTGTTAACATCGAGTATAGATTTAAGTGTCAGGAAGTCGTTTCTGAAAGTATTTGTATGGAGTGTAGCCATGTACGGAAGTGAAACATGGACGATAAATAGTTTGGACAAGAAGAGAATAGAAGCTTTTGAAATGTGGTGCTACAGAAGAATACTGAAGATTAGATGGGTAAATCACATAACTAATGAGGAGGTATTGAAGAGGATTGGGGAGAAGGGAAATCTGTGGCACAACTTGACTGGAAGAAGGGATCGGTTGGTAGGACATGTTTTGAGGCATCAAGGGATCACCAATTTAGTATTGGAGGGCAGCATGGAGGGTAAAGATCATAGAGGGAAACCAAGAGATGAATACACTAAGCAGATTCAGAAGGATGTAAGTTGCAGTAGGTACTGGGAGATGAAGAAGCTTGCACAGGACAGAGTAGCGTGGAGAACCGCATCAAACTAGCCTCAGGACTGAAGACCACAACAACAACAATATCTAGTAGTATTTGAAGACATGTGTCGTGCAAATCAATTTTTGAAAAGTAGTGACCAGCGCCTAATCTGTCCATGAGATCCTCTGGGCATGGCAATGGATAAGTATCAATCACAGTCTGTGGGTTGACTGTAGACTTAAAGTCAACACAGAGGTGAATGTGACCTGAAGGTTTGGGGAGTAAAACGATTGGACTTGCCCACTGACTAGCTCTGCTATTTTGCAATTCTTTAAGTTCAGCAGTGACTTTGTCCAGGAATGCAATGGGAACAGTTCTGGCCCGGAAAAATTTTGGCTGGGCATTTTCTTTCATAGCAATAAGTGCAACAAAATTGTTAGCCTTGCCTAAATCTCCAGAAAAGACAACACATTTTCCCGATTTTGAAAGCCAAACAAATCAAATGAATCAAGGCCAAATATGTTCTCACAATCACGTGATTGTAGCACAGTGAAATTCACAGTTCACATATGTGAGCAATACATAGCAGTCAAAGTAAATTTTCCAAGAATGGGAATGTCTTGTCCATTAGAAGCTGTCAGGGGCATGCTAGTTTTATTGAGGCTTGGAGAGCCTAACAATTCATATGTGTCATGATTAAGTAGTGTAACAGAGGCACCAGTGTCCAACTGAAATTTCACATGTTTTCCACTAATATGCAAACGCACAAAAAGTTTGTTGGACTGGTGTTGCATTGTAGAAACTGTTTGTTTGCTAGTTTTGCTAATGCCTCCAGCAGGCTTTGAATGCACTGCATTGATTACATGGGCCTTGTGACTAGTTTTTGTGAGTGAGCAAAATTATTATGTTTGTTCCATTGCAAACATATAGATTGTGCATGACTTTTCTTGTCACAGGTGTAACACTGTGTTTGTTGGGATGGATAATCTTGGTGCTTGTGCCATGAATAGCACCGAGGGCATGACTTAATTCTGTTTGCCTGTTTAGAGAGCTGTTTATGTGGCATAGAGTACTGTTTACATCATGTGGCACATGCATGCTTTTGCTGCCTAATAGGCCGGTCGCAAGCAAGAGGCAACTCAACCCAGCAAATTGGCGGTTGCTCAAATTTATCGGCCAACACAGCACCTTAATCGTACCAATCTAGTACTTGCACTACATGCTAAAATGATGGACTGAATTGTTTCTAAATCTGTTCTCTAAGTCTGACCTCAGTTACACTGTACATGATCGCATCACACAACATAACGTCTGAATATAAAGCACCACAAGCACATCTGAATTTGCACTTCCTCATTATACCCTGCAAATCTGTTACACATTCGCGATAAGTTTGTTTTGACCTTTTATTGCAATTAAAGAATTGATACCTAGCTGCCACCACACTCACTTGTTGGTCAAAATAGTTAGTTAGTGAATCTACAACCTGATCATAGGAATGTTCACTCGTATTTGCGTTAGGGAACAGCTTCTGAATGAGGCGAAACACTGTGAATCTTACCAAAGGAGCTGGACCCGCCCGCACTATAGCAGCAGATGCATTCTACATTTTGTTATGGGCCTCAGGAGATGGAGGCGTACCCTTCTGGTCATTTTCTGGGGACGTTTCCACCAGAGCGCAGGCCGGATGGCAGTGTACAACTGGTAGCCTGATGTTCCCTGCAGCCACAGCTTCCAATCCATTGCAGCATCCACACTCCTGCTTCTCCTCCCATTGTTATGCTCCTTATACAATGACGGTCCGAAGAAGATGTCAGCCAATTGCACGCTGACCAACCCTCTCCAGGACAACACGACAGTAGTGGCCTCTATGTGAAGAGAACATAAGCGACTGGTTGTGGCCCAGTTCAAGAACAGCTTCAAGACTAGTCATTTCGCTTGTCCTATGTAACATTGCCTATACCAAAGAAACTTGCTTATTTCGTCTGTCGCCATTTGCGTGTGACACATATACGTAATTCTCTAGGTTAAGTACTATCATTTACTTTTTGTAATAAAACTCATTAATATGAGACTGATGACCATAGATGTTCAGTCCCATAGAGCTCAGAGCCATTTGAACCATTAATATGATTTGCTTGAATTGTTGTCTAACAATCCAAGAAAGCAGGTTTTCTAGACACCCCATATTCGATGACTAGGCAGGATTCAACAGATGGATGATGAATGCAATGTATGTTCAAGTGGCAAAAGATATTTTTTATGTAATATAATTATAGTTTAATGAGTTTTAGATTTTTTTACTTTACTTATACTGCGAAACCTTGCTTCTTGCTGAATTTCATGATAAAAGGTCAATCGGAAGTATCCTATGGTTTTGATGAGTTTGCAAATATGAAAATGTGAGACATAAATGACCATATTATGAAGAGGATAGTTGCTAATCACCATAGAGTGGCGATGCTGGGTCACAGATAGGCACAACAAAATGACTATCAAACAAAGCTTTCGGCCAAACAAGAAAACAAGACTTCATCAGACACACACACACACACACACACACACACACACACACACACACACATGCAAATGCAACTCACTCACACACAGGACCACAGCCTCTGGCTGCTATGGCCAGGTCTGGCCTTGGCAGCTGTAGATTGTAGTCATGGGTGTTTTTCAATTTTTGGATTTCTTCCTTTACTTGTATTATGAAACCTGGCTTATAAACTTTTCTTATTGCCCAATTTCATGATTCTGAGTCAATGGGAAGCACCCTATAGGTTTTGACGACTGTTTTCGAGTATCAAAAATGTGAAATATGTGTTGCAATAACTTAGAAGCTTAAAATTTTTATATTGCGAAGGGACCATACACCTTAGTGGATGACATAAATTTGAACTTGATATGCGAAACTGCTCCACAGGAAAAGGGACTTAACAGATGGACAGACAGACAGATAGCTGAATAAAAAAATTGCAAAACAATTTTTTTCATGTTATGTAATTACAAATCAGTAATCTTCGGATTTTCCTTTACCTGTACTGTGAAACCTTGCTTCTTGCCAAATTTCACAATTCTAAGTCAACACGAAGCAGCCAATAGGTTTTGATGTTTATGTTTTCAAGTATCACAATATATGACATAAATAGTGGTATATTTTGACTGCACTAATATAGAAGGTTACAATTTTTACACCTCCAAGGCACAATAGATATTAATACATGACACAAATTTGAACTTGGTAGGTCTACCCATTCCTGAGAGAAGGGGTTCTTAAAGTCGGACAGACACACACATGGACAGGCAACAAAATAATCCTATAAGGGTCCCGTTTTTACTGATTGAGGCATGGAACCCTAAAAAGTAATCTACAACTAATTTCTATATTTATCAGTGCAAATGTATTAGTTCTGAATTTGACAGTTATAATTTTATTGAAGAAATTATGATATATATCATTCTATCTATGATAGTCACTTAACATATACTGGCACAAGCAACCTGCAATGACTGACTGTACTAGTTAATGTATAATTTGACTCATTTTACGTCACTGATGGTGCTCCTTCATGACGGGAATCATCACAAATGATGTATGCATAAATGAATGGTTATCCATGTTCGAAGATGCTGGAGAACTCATCACTGTGTTGATGGAGCCAGTAGAGAGGCATTTCATATGGCAGATGTCAGAGAGCTGTGAAGAAATTGGCATTGCAGCAATACAGAATGCACATGATGAAAGAATTGTAAAAAACAGATCATGAGGAAAAAATGTGTTACTTTCAATGGTTTCAGAGGTTTCTTATTCAACATTCAGACATTCTCTCCATAAATTGGTTTATAGGTGAGGCATGGTTCCATCTGTCAGATGACAACATACAAAACAAGTTATACTGGACTAGTGTAAGCTCTTGTATCATCCACAACACACAACTGCATGATGAAAAGGTTAGAGAGTGGTGCACATGTCAACTTCCAGGATTGTTGGTCCCATTTTCTTTGATATACGATAGACACTACACTACAGTTTATATGGGTATCTTAATATAATTGTGAAGCAGCTGGATGATGGAGCAATGAGTTACATGTCTAACACTTACATGCAACTTCTAACCAGTTTCATTGCTGACCAAATAATCTAAAAAAACTTTTGCCCTCTGCAATCCTTGATCACCTGACGTAGCTCTAGTATCTCTACATAGCCTGTCTATTTAGAGGACTCTGAGACATCTTCCTTTAAGCTCTGCACCAGGTGCTGGCTGCACCGGCTGTTCCTCAGTCAGATCATCAATGGGAATCTTTGCTATGTATGATGCCATACCGATATACTGAACCAGCCATCACTGACTGATGGAGCTGCCAGCGCCTGCCTTCATCATTGCTGAGACTTGGGCTCAGCATCAGAGACATCCTGGAAACTTGGTATCGGATGTCGACCTTCACTACGTTATTTTGTTCTACTGCTGAGTGAATATTAACTTTGGATGTTTTATCATTGTGAACTTCATCCTAAGTTGGACTTTTATAAATTCAGTGCTAGTCATAAACTTCCACAAACTTGTAGTTATTAACTTTGCTCCAAAGGAGGAAAATTTTGGTTTATGTACCTTTCAATAAAACTATAATACATTGTTTATCTGGGCTGCATTCAAACTGTGCCTCACCGGCACAATACTAGCAAATGGTGACAAGGGATTTTTCTATGAACCAAAGCTTTAACATGTGCTTTTCACCCTGGGCAAACAGTGTTAGTAGGCATGTGGTGCCTATGTTGTGAAGATCGTAAAAGCGATTATCTGCTTTATCAGGTCTAATGCTGCAGATGTTACTGCCTAGGTGTTGCTGCTGCTTTAGAACATGTAGAAAGCCTTGAAAGTGATAGCAGACACGATGACAGTCACCACAACATCCAATCCAGAGCTGTCCAAGGAGCTGTCCTGCACTGACTCACTGGTAAAAGGATTCCAAGGGTTGCTGCCACCAATCCAACTGTTTGACTACAAGACTGGGCCCTAAGTGAGCTACATGGCCAGACTGGAACAACACTTCCTGGCCCAGGATATTGCAGGTGACACCCAGCAGTGAGTGTTCTCTGTGGTATATGCATTCCAGGAAACTTACCACTTACTATGCCAGCTGAACCCTTAGACAGAGCCTTGTGCCTTCCCATATACTCACTTAAAGACTTGTTTACTAAAATATTTGGCTCACCAGTGCACACTTCAGTAGTCCACTATAAGTTTCTTAGTTGCCACAAGCTTAGTGGATAATCTTACAGAGGGTGGATAGCCAAACTGCAGGGATTATCTAATGATTGTATTCTATTGTAGTAATCTCCAATGTAAACAGCCCTACTTAAATTCCTTGGTCAGAGATATGACTCTTGTACTTTCACAAGATGGAGGACATCATAGTGACCACATCAAAGTCAAGGATCCCATGACAGAGTGTTTCCTCCCCATCATTAGGGCATCTGAATAGCTTCTATGGTCATTGGCAACGTTGCATAACTCTTCAAAAGGGTTTGTCCAACTTGCCGACATAAATCCCAGCCATGGCTTTCATTACATTACGATTCACCTGCGGCTGGCAAGCCCTCAACCAGTGCCCATTACCCACAGCAGATACCCTCACGTAGCAACTGTTTTATCCACTACCTATGGCAATAGTGTCATTATCACCGCGCTAAATGTTCCTCCTGCAGCAAGACAGGAAACAAGGAGGAAGTCTGCCAATCTTCCCTCAAGATGAACTTAGATTATGCCCATATGGGCCGCCTTTCCCCAAGAGTTGAGGAGGTACCTGACATCTATGCCCCATGCTGTGCTTCCTGTATCTGACAGACAGTGTTTATAGAGGAAGCAAACTCCATCCTAGTGACAGTCCAGGTCAATATGTCAATACGGGTACTTCCATGACTATCATAATTTGGGAAACTTTATCATCCACTACAAAAATTCGCAGACAAATGCATAGCTACAGCTATGATACTACTGAGGTGAAAGGACAACTCACAGCTCACATTCAGTATCATTCTACTGTTTTTGTGGCATGTCTCTTATTGGTAAACATTGATGGAGCCTCCAACATCCTCAGTTTGGATTTTTAATGCTTTGGGCTTGGAGGTACATGACTACACCAACAGTATTCAGCCATAAAGGGCTAGCTCCTTCTTGAGTGACATTTACTCTACATACAAGTCAGTTATTTCTCATCCTGCTACTGGCAACACTGGTTTTGAGGCTCATGTCAGCCTCCTTCCAAGAGCAACACCTTGTTACTTGAAAGCTCAGAATGTTCCATTCATGCTTAGAGACAAGCCATAGTCAGAATGATAGCACCTCCAGAAGGAAGGCAATCTCAAGACAGACACCAACAGTCAGTGAGCTACCCTGTGATTATTGTTGAAAAACCAAATGGGTCACTTCGGATTTGTTGTAACTCCAAGGCCACCATCAATGCACAGTCTGTCGCTGATTCAATAAGTGGATGACATTATGGCATAATCTTCAGGAGGCAAGATTCTTGCCAAGACTGATTTGTGAGATGCTTACCTTCAGCTCCCTCTGTATGATGCGTCACAGAAAAGTCTAGGTTGCTACAACAGGTTTCCTATTGGCTTTGACAGTGCCTCGGCTATTTTTCAATGGTACTTGGGAACAGCTGACATGGAATGTACCCACCATGGCAAACTATTTGGATGACATTCTCATCACTGGTAAAAGAGCCCAGGAGTTGGCAGACAACCGTTATGCTGTTTTTGCCATTCTCCAACAAGAAAATATTGAGTTAACAGGAATGCCATTTTTTGGTGCCTCAGATGGCATATCTCGGTCGTGTTCTCACTGCTTCAGGAATATGACCTACACCACAATGTTCAAGCAATAGAGCGAACATCCAGTCCAAAAGGACATTAAGCAACTACTATCTGTGCTCGGTCAACTTAATTATTATCGCAAGTTCATCCCACATGCGGCAGCCTTAGCGGAACAGCTCCATCAGTTGTTATGCAAAAATGTGAAGTGGAACTGGACTCTGACTGCGTTAAATCCTGCCCCCTCCAACATGCCTTGTGGCCTACTAACCACCAGAACATTTGATTGTACGAACTGATGCTCCTGATTACAGTTTGGGCGTTGTGCTATTTCATGAAGTAGATGGTGTGGAATGTCCTTTGCATTCATATCCAGAAATCTGACACAGGCACAATGCAACTACAGTCAAATAGAAAAGGAGTCTCTGGCTACTGTGTTCACACTCAAGAAATGTCGTTATTATGTATACAGCTAATATTTCATGTTACTGTAAGATCATAAACCCTTTTCACCATTATTCAAGGCAGACTACAATATTCTGACCAAATTGGCATATCACCTCCAGAGATGGGCACTGTTTTGCTGTAACTATTAATATGACATCAGACATCTCTCACCAGCACAACATGCCAATGCTGACATTCTCTCTTGGTTACCACTGGAACAGGACATGCAATTAGATTCAGAACTAGAGGTCTATCGCCACATGGACACAGAAGCGGAAGACGATGTAGCCATGTCTTCCATTGGATGCATACGTGATTGCCTGTCACTCTTTGAAGGGCCCAGTTATGCAAGAACCACTCCATCTGGTGCACTGAGGGTGGCCAGCAAATCAGAAACAGATGGCTCACGAGGACGTCCAAGCGTTCTGGCTCAGATGTCACAAGATCTCCACCCTCAATGGAGTCCTTTTATTGCATGGAGGAAATTGTCACACTTGCATCGTGATTCCATCAGTGCCACTGGGAAGCTGTGCTCATAAAGAGGCTGCCCCACCAACATGTGTATTGCTGAGAGACTGGTGCAGATACTGATAGCAAGGTGGCAGCATGTGAAACTTGTGAAACCAAACAGGCAGCACCCACTCCCAGATGCTTCCCATGGATGGATGCTTCAGCATCCTGATTGTGATTCCATTTGGACTTTTCAGGCCCCTTCTTTGGCTATTCTTGGTTTATTGTTGTTGATGCATGAACTGGAGTCCTCTATGATTCTCGGATGTTTTCAACATCCTCAAGACTGACTATCCAGGCTCTGGCAAGGACTTTCTGTATAGGACTGCCAGAAACTGTAGTTTCCCCACAATGGGCATCATTTCACATCTTCCGAATTTACCTCCTTTTTGTTCTTTCAATGGCATTGCTCTAGTGCACACAGTGACTTTTCATACCACATCCAGTGGATTATCAGAATGCTTTGCTCGCACATTCAAGCCACAATTAGCAAAGTTACACTGCCATTATGATTCTCAGATGAAGCCGTCTCACTGTTTTTGGTGTCTTACTGCTCCACCAATCAAACTGGCATGAGCACCACTGAAAAATTCCACGGAAGACAGCAACAGTCCAAATTCACTATCCTCCACCCTACAAGGACCCCATTTCCCATTCACTGTCTCAATATCATCATTGTTCTGTCAAAGATGATTTCTGGACATTGGTTTTCTCCAAAAATTGCCACCAATAGGCCCCAGCAGTAGTAACCATTTTATTGGGATACGCCATGGTGGAAGTATAACAACACAATGGCTCCATCTGCCACATGTCTGTCAACCATATGTGCCGAAGGAAAACAGCAATGCCACAATGCCTCATACCAGTGGATTTGCATGAATTTTTGTTCCACAGCTGGAGGTCCCTCCTCCTGGAACTTTCGACAATGCAGCATAACTGCGGCAGCCACAGGGTCCACACTCTCTCTGGCTTCTGGCAAGGTCAGCCTGATCCCGCACTGGACACCAACTCTGATGGACATTGACCTCAGCCTGCTGAGCTCATCAGTTGCAGCAGACCAACAAAGAAGCACCAGGTTTCTCAGTGATGCTGTGTATGGGCTGTATGACCTACAGACTGACAACCCTTCTCAGGATAATGAGTGGTCTATCCTCAAAGCTGTTACATCAGCAGATGGCAGAGGTCACTGGCTTTACAGACCTGGTTGCCACCACAGGCCTCATTCAAATGGTTCAAATAGCTCTAAGCACTATGGGACTTAACATCTGAGGTCATCAGTCCCCTAGACTTAGAACTACTTAAACCCAACTAACCTAAGGACATCACAAACATCCACACCCGAGGCAGGATTCGAACCTGTGACCGTAGCAGCAATGCGATTCTGGACTGAAGCGCCTAGAACCACTCGGCCACAATGGTTGGCACAGGCCTGGTGATTGTAATGAGTTACTCTAGTACTTTTATACAGTCTGGATATTTATGATGGCATAAAACCACTGGATTAAAGACATGTAACATTTATCCACAGGACATATGGCCTGTAATTCAAGAAGTGTCATGATGATCTCTCCATTGGCAAAAGATTCCAGAGTCGTCCCCCTTTCAGATCTCTGGGAGTGCATTGGTTCAAATGGCTCTGAACACTATGGGACTTAACATCTATGGTCATCAGTCCCCTAGAACTTAGAACTACTTAAACCTAACTAACCTAAGGACATCACACAACACCCAGTCATCACGAGGCAGAGAAAATCCCTGACCCCGCCGGGAATCGAACCCGGGAACCCGGGCGCGGGAAGCGAGAACGCTACCGCATGACCATGAGCTGCGGACAAAGGGAGTGCATTGCCAAGAACAAGGTGATCACAAGATAATGAACGAATAACCAATGAAAGTATAACGTTCTATGAGTCAGGGCATGGAATGTCAGAAGTTTGAACATGGTAGGGAAGCTAGAAAAATTTTAAAACGGAACTGCAAAGGCTCAACCTAGATATAGTACAGGCCAGTGAAGTGAAGCAGAAAGAAGACAAGGATTTCTGGTCAGATGAGAACAGGGTAATATCAGCAGCAGCAGATGATGGTATAATATGAGTAGGATTCATTATGAATAGGAAGGTACTGCAGAGAGTGTGTTAGTGTGAACAGTTCAGTGATATGATTGTTCTTGTCAGAATCGGTAGCAAACCAACACACAATGATAGTTCAGGAACCAACACGGACAACGATAGTTAAGGTATACATGCCAATGTCGGAAGCTGCAGAAGAAGAGCTAGAGAAAGTATATGAGGATATTGAAAGGGTAACACAGTACATAAAGGGAGATGAAAAATCTATTAGTCATGGGGGACTGGAATGCAGCTGTAAGGGAAGGAACAGAAGAAAAGGTTACAGGAGAATATGTGCTTGGGACAAGGAATGAGAGAGGAGAAAGACTAATTGAGTTCTGTAATAAATTTCAGCTAGTAATAGTAAATACTCTGTTCAAGAATCACAAGAGAAGGAGGTATATTGGGAAAAGCCATGGTGATAAGGGAAGATTTCAGTTAGACTACATCATAGTCAGATAGAAATTCCGAAATCAGATACTGGATTATAAGGCATACCCAGGAGCAGATATAGACTCAGATTACAATGTAGTAGTGATGAAAAGTAGGCTGAAGTTTAAGAGATTCGTCAGGAAGAATCAATACACAAAGATGTGGGATACAGAGGTACTAAGGAATGATGAGATACACTTGAAGTTCTCTAAGGCTATAGCTACAGCAATAAGGAATAGCTCAGTACGCAGTACAGCTGAAGAGGAATGGTCATCTCTAAAAGGGGCAATCACAGAAGTTGGAAAGAAAAACATAGGTACAAAGAAGGTAATTGCAAAGATACCAAGGGTAACAGAAGCAATACTTCAGTTGATCAATGAAAGCAGGAAGTACAAAAGTGTTCAGGGTAATTCTGGAATACAGAATTATAAGTCACTGAAGAATGAAATAAACAGAAAGTGCAGGGAACCAAAGATGAAATGGCTGCATGAAAAATACGAAGAAATCGAAAACGAAATGATTGTCAGAAGGACAGACTCAGCATATGCAAAAGTCAAAATAACCTTCGGTGAAATTAAAAGCAAGGGCAACACGAATTCCACTGTTAAATGCAGGGGAGAGAGCAGATAGGTGGAAAGAGTAAACTGAAGGCCTCTATCAGGGGGAATAGCTGTCTGATGTGATAGAAGAAGAAACAAAATACATTTAGAATAGAGGGGGGATCCTGCTATAGAATCAGAATTTAAGAGAGATTTGGAGGATGTAAGATCAAACAAGGCAGAAGGGATAGAAAACATTCCATCAGATTTTCTAAAATCATTGGAGGAAATAGCAACGGAATGACTATTCATGTTGGTGTGTAGACTGTATGAGGCTGGCGACATACTATCTGACTTTTGGAAAAATAACATCCACACAATTCAGAGGAATGCATGAGCTAACAATGCAAGAATTATTGCACAATCAGCTTAACAACTCATGCATCCAAGTTACTGACAAGAATAATATACAGAAGAATGGAAAAGAAAATTTAGGATGCATTAGATGATGATCAGTTTGGTTTTAGGAAAGGGAAAGGCACCAGAGAGGCAATTCTGACATTGCGGTTGTTAATGGTAGCAGGACTAAAGAAAAATCAAGACAAATTCATAGGATCTGTAGACCTAGCAAAAGCGTTCGACAATGTAAAATGGTGCAAGATGTTTGAAATTCTGAGAAAAATAGGAATAAGCTATAGTGAGAGATGGATAATGTAGAAATTGTACAAGAGCCAAGAGGGAATAATAAGAGTGGACAACCAAGAATGAAGCGCTTGGATTAAAAAGGGTGGAAGACAGGGATGCCGGCTTTCACCCCTACTGTTCAATCTGTACATTGAAGAAGCAATAATAGATATAAATGAAAGGTACAGTAGTGGACTTAAAATTCAAGGTGCAGGTATATCAATGATACAATATGCTAATGACATTGCTATCCTGAGTGAAAGTGAAGAAGAATTGCATGATGTGCTGAATGGAATGAACAGTCTAATGTGTATAGAATATGGATTGACAGTAAATCAACAAAAGACAAAAATAATGAGAAGTAGCATAAATGAGAATGGTGAGAAACTTAACATCAGGATTAATGGTCCTGAAGCAGATGAAGTTAACGAATTCTGCTACCTAGGCAGCAAAATAACCAGCAGACTAGCACTGGCAAAGAGTAGTCTACTAGTATCAAACATTGGCCTTAATTTGAGGAAGAAATTTCTGAGTATGTACCTTCAGAGCACAGAATTGTATGGTGCAGAAATGTGGACTGTGGGAAATCTGGAACAGAAGAGAGTCGAAGCATTTGAGATGTGGTGCTACAGATGACTGTTGAAAAATAGGTAGACAGAATGAAGAGGTTCTGTGCAGAATCGGAGAGGAAAGGAATATGTGGAAAACACTGACAGAGAGAAGGGACAGGATGATAGGACATCTGTTAAGACATCAGGGAATGACTTTCATAGTACTCGAGGGAGCTGTAGTAGAGGGCAAAAACTGTAGAGGAAGACAAGAGATTGCAATACATCCAGCAAATAACTGAGGACGTAGGTTGTAAGTGGATTGGAACCTTCACTATGTACATGCCATGTCCCACCAGCTACTGCTGACCTATGAAGTCACCAGCGTCTACCTTCACCACTGCTGGAACTTGGCCTCTGCATTGGAGCACCTTCACTATGTTATTTTGTTCTACTACTAACTGAATATTAACTTTCACTGTTTTATCATTACACCCTTCAGCTTAAGTTGGACTTTTATAAATTCAGTACTTCACAAACTTTTAGTGATTACCTTTGCTCCAGAAGAGGGGTATTTTGGTTTATGTGCTTTTCAATTAAACTGTTACAAATTGTTTACCTGGGCTGTGTTCTCACAGTGTCTCAACCAGCACACTTGGTACTAAACTCCCACATTAGAGAAAAATTTCATTTCACTGTGAATTAGAGATTATTCAAGCTGTAACTACCATATTCTGAAGCTACTTGTAATGGTAGATCATCTCGTGACAGTGACAGAAAGGAAAGAGAAATGCTGAATAACCTCTCCATTCACTTAATGTGTATTCCATCCAGCATTATTTGAAACCTCTTACACATTATTTCATTTCATCTTACACATTTTTGCCAGTTCCTCAGGACTGTCAACAACACAGGGTTAAAAAAAGTTAGGAAATAACAAGAAGTACCTCAAGATAGTTAAACATATGGATAATTGATGAAAACAATATTTCATGAATGTCATTAACATCAGAGAAGTGTTATTCTTACTCTTTAAACCTCCCCATGCCTTCCCAGTTGATGGGTGGCTACTGTAAGTGGAACGCATGCGTACTACAACATCTTCAACTTTATATGTAGTGGTGCCTCCAACAGCTGCTGTAGCTCCCACTCCAGTGCCTGTGGGTTCATACACAGGATTGCAGAAACTGAAAGCTCCACTGCCAGAGCCTCCTACACCTAGGTTGTTGTCTGAGCTGCTTGTGCCCGAATCTGTGGCTAATGGACTCTGCTGCAGCTTCAGAACACCATACTGACTTTTTGTAGCAGTGTCATTTTGATCCAAAGTGTCCATCTGAAAATTTAAATAAATTAACAATAGAACTGTAATTTACTGAGGTTTCTGCATGATTTTTATATGCAAGTCTTCATAAGCGATTACCAAATTATACTGCATGCAATGCTCACATAATATACGTTGAAATATTGAGAGTTTTTACTTTTATATGAAACAACTGCAGGCCATAAAACAGGTAAAATAGTACATCAGCCTCTAGCAAAAATGTATGAACTATTAAAATGATCATCTTAAAAAGTAATTTATGCAACTGTTTTGTTAATATTAGTGCTCCATTGGTACAAAGCGCCATCTTTGCAAAACTGACTGCAATGAAAGCTTCAAACTGTGAAAGTGTGTAGAAATCCACATTTGGAATCCACTGTAAATAACCCTCATTCCAAAAACATAGAACATATCTGGTACTACTCACAAGCTAAAAATTCTTGTCATGATTGCTAACCACTAATAGCAGAGGGGAAAATCATCATGAAGAGAGATTTTATGCATCCTTATAGTCCAATGAAAATAAACAGTTATTGATATATAATGCAATGTAAATGGTTAGATAAAAAAATCTATCCAACAAGTGGCACCTGGGGAACACACACACACAAAAGGAGTTAACTTTTACAAGTTTTCGGAGCCAGTGGCTCCTTCTTCTGGCAGAAGAGTTGAAGCGGAAGGAAGAGGGGTGAAGGAAAAGGACTGGAGAGGCTTAGGGAAAGGAGTACAGTTCAGAAAAGTCGACCAGAACCCTGGGTCAGGGGAGACTTACCTGGCAGGACGAGAAGGAAAGACTGGTTGTTGGGGACTGCACCGACGAGATTTGAAAACCTGAGAGCTTAAAGGTGGAAGGCAGGGTAATATGCAAGACAGAGATTACTACTAAAACATTTACTCATGCACGATGCTTTAGTAGTAATCTCTGTCTTGCAGAGCTGTTTACTGAGCTGTTGTGTTACAGGTGTGAAGTGTACTATATGAAAACCGATCACCGTTGATTTTAACAGTGAAAATAATAAAGCATAAAATGAATATCTACTTTGATAGTGATGTGTATTTAAAAAATACTCAAAGTTCCCATTCAAATGTTGGTATAGTTACTACTCTGTTCAGTTAAATGCTGATTTGTTTAGTCAGTGCATCATCACAGAAATGGTCAACAACTTTCAGTGGCAGATACGACAGGAAAGATAATGAGCATCACATTAAGATTTACTACAATAATGCTGAAAATACTTGACTCAAGAAACACTGTTTCTGCTCGCATACCTCTTACATAATGATTCTCAAATTACAAGAATTCATATTTGCGTGGCAGTGTAAGAACAGTTATTCTTCCAATGCATGATCTGCAAATGGTTTAAGAAGGGAGAAACATGATACTCATACACATTATGTTTATCCTGCCTATGTATGGTTCCTTGGAGAATTACAGGCAGAGGTAGTAGATAGAGACAGTAAAGCAGCAAAATTTGGATTATACTAAATTTCCGCAACAGAGATACTGACTGAATGGTCCAGTCTTCACATTCCATGGAGCCCATCAGGAAAGAGTACCTCCATGGATGAGGAAGAAGTCAAGGTACCTGTGAATTGTCTGTTTACAAGGATCACTTAAAGGAAGTCCTTTCACATCATCACCAGACTTACTACAACTGCCATCACAAATAGAAAATTTGATCTTTTTTTAACAACACGGGGATTTTTAAAATGTTCTTAAGTGCTCTATTTTTTAAACTAAGATCTCTCTCTGTGCAAACAGTGTCTGCATGAGTATATATAAGTGTCTACATTTGTTTGTTTATTTACATTAAGTTAAATGTTTGCTGCCATTGTGAGCAGCAGCAGTGATCTGGACACACAATCAAATTTTTGTCATTGGTTTTATTTAATTGTGTTTAATAATGCAGAAAATTTGTTTTGTTCTTAAAATGTAATTTTTGTATTATATTATCTGGTGTTGAGAAACAGGTAGTTTAACAAAGTGGCATTAATGATGTTCCAACCCATAATTACTGCTTGTCCTTTGAAATACGTACAGTTTTTTCTTCCTTGGAACAAGCTACTGTATTCTCATGTCTGATTTATCCATTTCCCTGCTTGCATCTAGTTGTACCCTCATTCGTTTTAGTGTAAAACAAGATTCAAATATCTACTAAAAAATGTTCACCCTATGGTTTTTTTAAGCTCTACGGGCAATGAATTGCTGATCTCTGATCTGTTTTGTTAATATAATAGTTCAGATACTGCTGTATACAATTTTATTCCTCCCCCCCCATGAACCATGGACCTTGCCGATGGTGGGGAGGCTTGCGTGCCCCAGCGATACAGATGGTCGTACCGTAGGTGCAACCACAACGGAGGTGTATCTGTTGAGAGGCCAGACAAACGTGTGGTTCCTGAAGAGGGGCAGCAGCCTTTTCAGTAGTTGCAGGGGCAACAGTCTGGATGATTGACTGATCTGACCTTGTAACATTAACCAAAACGGCCTTGCTGTGCTGGTGCTGCGAACGGCTGAAAGCAAGGGGAAACTACAGCTGTAATTTTTCCCGAGGACATGCAGCTTTACTGTATGATTAAATGATGATGGCGTCCTCTTGGGTAAAATATTCCGGAGGTAAAATAGTCCCCCATTCGGATCTCCGGGCGGGGACTACTCAAGAGGACATCGTTATCAGGAGAAAGAAAACTGGCATTCTACGGATCGGAGCGTGGAATGTCAGATCCCTTAATCAGGCAGGTAGGTTAGAAAATTTAAAAAGGGAAATGGATAGGTTAAAGTTAGATATAGTGGGAATTAGTGAAGTTCAGTGGCAGGAGGAACAAGACTTTTGGTCAGGTGATTACAGGGTTATAAATACAAAATCATATAGGGGTAATGCAGGAGTAGGTTTAATAATGAATAAAAAAATAGGAGTGCGGGTTAGCTACTACAAACAGCACAGTGAAAGCATTATTGTGGCCAAGATAGACACAAAGGCCATGGCTACTACAGTAGTACAAGTTTATATGCCAACTAGCTCTGCAGATGATGAAGAAATTGATGAAATGTATGACGAGATAAAAGAAGTTATTCAGGTAGTGAAGGGAGACGAAAATTTAATAGTCATGGGTGACTGGAATTCATCAGTAGGAAAAGGGAGAGAAGGAAACAGAGTAGGTGAATATGGATTGGGGGGAAGAAATGAAAGAGGAAGCCGCCTTGTAGAATTTTGCAGAGAGCATAACTTAATCATAGCTAACACTTGGTTCAAGAATCATGAAAGAAGGTTGTATACCTGGAAGAATCCTGGAGATACCAAAAGGTATCAGATAGATTACATAATGGTAAGACAGAGATTTAGGAACCAGGTTTTAAATTGTAAGACATTTCCAGGGGCAGATGTGGATTCTGACCACAATCTATTGGTTATGAACTGCAGATTGAAACTGAAGAAACTGCAAAAAGGCGGGAATTTAAGGAGATGGGACCTGGATAAACTGAAGGAACCAGAGGTTGTAGAGAGTTTCAGGGAGAGCATAAGGGAACAATTGACAGGAATGGGGGAAAGAAATACAGTAGAAGAAGAATGGGTAGCTCTGAGGGATGAAGTAGTGAAGGCAGCAGAGGATCAAGTAGGTAAAAAGAAGAGGGCTAATAGAAATGCTTGGGTAACAGAAGAAATATTGAATTTAATTGATGAAAGGAGAAAATATAAAAATGCAGTAAATGAAGCAGGCAAAAAGGAATACGAACGTCTCAAAAATGAGATCGACAGGAAGTGCAAAATGGCTAAGCAGGGATGGCTAGAGGACAAATGTAAGGATGTAGAGGCTTGTCTCACTAGGGGTAAGATAGATACTGCCTACAGGAAAATTAAAGAGACCTTTGGAGAGAAGAGAACCACTTGTATGAATATCAAGAGCTCAGATGGCAACCCAGTTCTAAGCAAAGAAGGGAAGGCAGAAAGGTGGAAGGAGTATATAGAGGGTTTATACAAGGGCGATGTACTTGAGGACAATATTATGGAAATGGAAGAGGATGTAGATGAAGATGAAATGGGAGATAAGATACTGCGTGAAGAGTTTGACAGAGCACTGAAGGACCTGAGTCGAAACAAGGCCACCGGAGTAGACAACATTCCATTAGAACTACTGATGGCCTTGGGAGAGCCAGTCATGACAAAATTCTACCATCTGGTGAGCAAGATGTATGAGACAGGCGAAATACCCACAGACTTCAAGAAGAATATAATAATTCCAATCCCAAAGAAAGCAGGTGTTTACAGATGTGAAAATTACCGAACTATCAGTTTAATAAGTCACAGCTGCAAAATACTAACACGAATTCTTTACAGACGAATGGAAAAACTGGTAGAAGCGGACCTCGGGGAAGATCAGTTTGGATTCCGTAGAAATGTTGGAACACGTGAGGCAATACTAACCTTACGAGTTATCTTAGAAGAAAGATTAAGAAAAGGCAAACCTACATTTCTAGCATTTGTAGACTTAGAGAAAGCTTTTGACAACGTTAACTGGAATACTCTCTTTCAAATTCTGAAGGTGGCAGGGTAAAATACAGGGAGCGAAAGGCTATTTACAATTTGTACAGAAACCAGATAGCAGTTATAAGAGTCGAGGGGCATGAAAGGGAAGCAGTGGTTGGGAAAGGAGTGAGACAGGGTTGTAGCCTCTCCACGATGTTATTCAATCTGTATATTGAGCAAGCACTAAAGGAAACAAAAGAAAAATTCGGAGTAGGTATTAAAATCCATGGAGAAGAAATAAAAACTTTGAGGTTCGCCAATGACATTGTAATTCTGTCAGAGACAGCAAAGGACTTGGAAGAGCAGTTGAACGGAATGGACGGTGTCTTGAAAGGAGGATATAAGATGAACATCAACAAAAGCAAAACGAGGATAATGGAATGTAGTCAAATTAAATCGGGTGATGCTGAGGGGATTAGATTAGGAAATGAGACACTTAAAGTAGTAAGGGAGTTTTGCTATTTGGGGAGTAAAATAACTGATGATGGTCGAAGTAGAGAGGATATAAAATGTAGACTGGCAATGGCAAGGAAATCGTTTCTGAAGAAGAGAAATTTGTTAACATCGAGTATAGATTTAAGTGTCAGGAAGTCGTTTCTGAAAGTATTTGTATGGAGTGTAGCCATGTATGGAAGTGAAACATGGACGATAACCAGTTTGGACAAGAAGAGAATAGAAGCTTTCGAAATGTGGTGCTACAGAAGAATCCTGAAGATAAGGTGGGTAGATCACGTAACTAATGAGGAGGTATTGAATAGGATTGGGGAGAAGAGGAGTTTGTAGCACAACTTGACTAGAAGAAGGGATCGGTTGGTAGGACATGTTTTGAGGCATCAAGGGATCACAAATTTAGCATTGGAGGGCAGCGTGGAGGGTAAAAATCGTAGAGGGAGACCAAGAGATCAATACACTAAGCAGATTCAGAAGGATGTAGGTTGCAGTAGGTACTGGGAGATGAAGAAGCTTGCACAGGATAGAGTAGCATGGAGAGCTGGCTCAAACCAGTCTCAGGACTGAAGACCACAACAACAACAACAATTTTATTGTTACAGAAGTTTAATTTTATATATGTACAGCTATACCAATCTCAGTACCTAGGAGAAAATACTTGTTACAGTGTGAAAATGAATCACAACAACACTTAGAACAAAGATTTGTGCTATATTTAGTTTTACAAAAAGATCAGTAAGTTAGTGCATTTACAAGTTTATTGTAACATCAGAATTCACAAAACTGTAAGTTGGATGCAGTCTAATTGGAAAAGGTATTTTGATTGTGCAGAGGCTGTGAACAAGGTAACCATTGTCCTCCTGCAGTAAATGTTTGGATCTATGACACATCTCTGCTAATTGAGATTGAATATGAGAAGCAGATCTGGAGGGGGGGAGGGCTAAGGCACTCAAGCCCCCCCCCCCTCGGTCCATTGCTGACAAATTTCAAACCAGGTATTATCCTACTTTCTTAGTGTTATACTACCTACAGTAATAATTTTATCATTTATCCTTAGTTAATCCACTTGAAGTAGCTACAGTATGTTTTCAAATTTTAAATTTCTATCAGAAAGTGTTTATGTGACAATTTTTTAATTTATGTGCACACTTATTCAAGATTCAGTCATACCTACCCCTCACTCCACTGCCACCTGTATGCCTGCGCCAGGACTGTGTGCGCTTGCTCGACATGCAAGCATGCTGTTAGTGAGGGCATACAGCTGTACACTCAGGCCTACGATGTATGGTTTGGGCAATCAAACACTACAGAATGACATACCCAAGATCTCTGTTTTTTTAACTGAAAGGGGAGAAAGGAGAGGGCAGATCAGGCAAAAACAAACCAATATGACCTGGAAACAATTTCAGCAAATTATCACTGTTAACTCAAAGTCGATGAGATGCAGCCTTCTGATTATAATGTGTATATTTGAATGAGATTATATCAACATGATTGGTAGAGTTTCTGACTATTTATTCAGCTGAGTTATGCTGACCTTTTGGTCAGTCTGGTGCAGGTGGCCATGTACTGTGCCCTGAGCACTTGATCCTCTCTCTGCCTGTCCTACAAGGGGCAGAGTGAAATAATATTTAATGTAAATTATGTAATATAACATTAATCATTAGGTTTGTTTGGTTTTGAATTCTTTTCAAACGACCTTTTTTCATGCACGTGCCAAAGTTAATTTCAAAAATTTCTCAATAATCTTCTAATGGGTTAAAACACTCATGAATAAGAACAATTTGTGCTACAAGACCAAGTTCGGAGTTCTGGTCATGTACCTTAGTACATATGTAACTTTTAGATTGAATGTATTCCTTGTATGTATGTATTACCTAGAAACGACGGAGAGGCTTCATCCTGCCGTAGCCCTCAATGGTTCACAACCCCATAACAGGCCACAGCAATCCACCCACCCCACCGCTACCCTAGACCGAACCCAGGGTTATTGTGCAGTTCGGCCCACAGTGGCCCCCACCCGGGAACTCATACCAAATGAGTGTAATCCCAAATGTTTGCATGGTAGAATAATTATGGTGTACGCTTATGTGGAAATGGTGTTTGGACAGCAATCGCCGACATAGTGTAACTGAGCCGGAATAAAGGGAAACAGCCGAGGTAGATGGAAAACTGCCTTAAAAGCCACCCATAGGCTGGCCTGCACACCAAACCTCGACACTAATCTGCCGGGTGGATTTGTGCTGGGGACCAGCATGCCTTCCCACTTGGGAAGCAGTGCATTACACTGTGCAGCTGGCCGGGCAGGCAAATGGATTCCTTTTCAGCGATACTGTATTTGGGCAGTTGAGAACCTGCTTTTTCCAAGCAGAGCACTCTTTAATTCTTGAGCTTTTCACCATTATACCAAGTGCCATAGTAAAAACAGAAATCTAAACTCAGTAGTGGCAGCTGCACATGTTAACAGCAGCTACATGCCTCATCCTCTCTTGTTATTGGAGGGAATAACGCCAAGGCAGGAGCTTTGGACAGACAGGGAACATCTCACCCCAAACAGCATCAGAAGAGCATCACGAGACAAATAAATTTTTCCCAAATTTGAAAATTACTTTACAGATTCTTGCTACATTACCAGTAGTAAGAAGTGCAGCTTCTCTTTACATAATCTAGTGAAACTGACAATGATGGAAGATAGATTGAATAGTTTGGCTGCCATATATATCCACCCAGACATAGCTGACAGCCTACAACCTGTTGAAGTAATTGAAGAATTTTGGAAAAGTTATCAGAGGAGAGATGCTATGCGGTAAATGAGCAAAATAAAATTGTGTGTGTGCGCTCATTTGGTGTTTTAGTGTTTACCTTGATAAAGCCTACCCTCAGCTGGGTCAAACCCCTTTCCAAAGCAAAATCTTGGATCAGTCACAGCTGAATATCAAATAATATGCTGTTACAAATCTTGTGAACATAATCTCTCATAAATTATTTTAATTATGTGTGGGTGCAGATGTGCTTCAAGTTTTACATATATTCTTTTGTGCACACATTGCATGTCTGTGACTTGTGAAGCAACGTTCAGTTTCTTTTCTGGTAATATTGTAATAAAACAGGTTATGGTGAGATAAGTGTACTAACCATTCCTGGATCATATGAAATAACCTTCATAATATTAAGTGTATATCGAGCACCTGTAGGTAACTTTAATCTGTTCATAAACCACCTTGAAGCTGTACTGGCCCATTTAACAACCAAAAACAAAGAAATAGTGGTTGCTGGTGATTTCAATGTAGATTTCCTTAAAGACTCTCCCAATAAGAACTTATTTGAGTTAGTAACACATTCATTCAACTTAATTCCCACTATAAAGTTCCCCATTAGGGTAGCCAATTGCTCACAAACAGCCATTGATAATATCTTTATAGAAAAGTCCAATGAACAAAATTATATTACAAAACCAATAGTCAATGGCCTCTCAGACCATGACATGCAGTTCCTTCTGTTAAATGTTAATACTGAACAGGATATAAAATCTGTTAAATCTGAGCTCAAGAGGGTAATCAATAAGCGAAATATTAATTATTTTAGGACACTCCTCAGAGACATTCACTGGACTAATGTTTACAGTGTTCATGGCATGAATGAAAAATATGACACTTTTGCTAATAAAGTGCTTACCTTATTTGAACACTGTTTTCCCTCAAAACTAACCAAGGTTAGAGCAAAGTCTACAAAGAAGCCATGGATTACTCAAGGAATAGGGGTATCTTGTAAAACAAAAAGAAAACTGTATCTGTCAATGCGAAACAGTTCCGATGTTGATGCTATAGCACATTACAAGAAATACTGCAAAATATTAAAGACTGTATTACAGACGTCAAAGCAAATATATTACAAGGAAAAGACAGTCATATCAGATAACAAAATAAAGACAATATGGGATATAGTGAAGAAGGAGACTGGTAGAACCAGACATGAAGAGGGACAAATAGCATTAAGAGTAAACGATACATTGGTGACAGATGTGTATAGTGTTGTAGAAGTTTTTAACAAACATTTTATAGCTGTTAATGAAGAGATGGGGTTGTAAGGTTCTGTAGATGCTGCTATGGAATACCTCAGACCAGACATTTCAAGTAACTTCCATAATATGAATTTGACCCTCACTAACCCAGCAGAAATAATGTCCATCATAAAATCTTTAAAATCAAAAACATCTAGTGGTTATGATGAAATATCAACAAAGTTAATTAAAAAATGTGATTCTGAGTTAAGTAAAATATTAAACTATCTGTGTAACCAGTCATTTATCAGTGGAATATTTCCTGAATGGTTGAATTATGCTGAAGTTAAGCTACTGTTTAAGAAGGGAGATAAAGAAATAGCATCAAATTTCTGTCCAATTTCACTGTTGCCAGCATTCTCAAAAATTTTAGAGAAAGTAATGTACAGTCGGCTTTATAACCATCTTATCTCAAATAACATACTGTCAAAGTCGCAGTTCAGATATCTAAAGGGTTCTGATATTGAGAGGGCTATCTTCACTTACAGTGAAAAATGTGCTTAATTCATTAGACAAAAAATTGCAGGCAACTGGTATATTTTGTGATTTGTCAAAGGCATTTGACTGTGTAAATCACAATATCCTTTTAAGTAAATTAGAATATTATGGCATAACAGGAAATGCTGCAAAATAGTTCAAATCTTATATCTCTGGTAGGAACAAAGGGTGTTATTAGGAAAGAGACATGTATTAAGCTATCAGGCAACATCCAACTGGGAACTAATTACATGTGGGGTCACACAAGGTTCCAATTTAGGGCCCTTACTTTTTCTTGAGTATATCAATGACCTTTCATCAGTAACATTACCAGATGCCAAGTTCGTTTTGTTTGCTGATGATACAAACATTGCAATAAATAGCAAATCAAGTGTAGTCTTAGAAAGTTCAGCTAATAAAATATTTGTGGAAATTAATCACTGGTTCCTACCCAATTCTTTGTCACTTAACTTTGAGAAAACACACTACATGCAGTTCAGAACTTGTAAGGGGTGTCCCACGAGTATATGTCTAACATACGATGACAAGAAGATAGAAGAAGTGGACAGTGTTAAATTCTTGGGATTACAGTTAGATAATAAATTCAACTGGGAGGAGCACACTACAGAACTGCTGAAGTGTCTTAACAAATTTCTATTTGCAATGTGAATTGTGTCAGATATAGAGGATATAAAAATGATAAAGCTGGCATACAATGCTTACTTTCATTTCATAATGTCATATGGGATTATTTTTTGGGGTAATTCATCAAGTCAAAACGTGCAGTAAGAGTTATATGTGGCGTGAACTCAAGAACATCCTGCAGAAGCCTGTTTAGGGAACTAGGGATACCAGCTATTGCTTCCCAATACATTTATTTCTTAATGAAATTTTTCATTAAAAATATATCACTTTTTCAAACCAACAGCTCAATTCACCGAATCAATACAAGAAATAAGAATAATCTTCACAAGGATTTAAAGTCACATAACTCTTGTACAAAAAGGTGTGCATTATTCAGGAACACACATTTTCAATAACTTGCCAGCAGCCAGAAAAAGCTTAACAACCAATGAAGTTCAGTTTAAGAGAAGCCTAAAGGATTTATTGGTGGCCAACTCCTTCTATTCCATTGATGAATTTCTCAGTAGAACCAACTGATTTGTGTGTGTGTGTGTGTGTGTGTGTGTGTGTGTGTGTGTGTGTGTGTGTGTGTGTGTGTGTAAGCACAATCTAACTTCTACACCATTTCAGTGCAGCAATGTGTTCATTGTAAATAAGTATTGTAGTAGTTCTATTACATGTTTATTACCTTATAAATAAAAAAAACTATTTTATTTTAAATTCACTGCATTAGTGTTTGTAAAATGATTCTTTCATATAATGTTCACTAAAAAAAATGATGATCATCCCACTTGGGACCTGTGGAAGGTACATTAGCTTATTTGTTTCAGTTGTAAATATTTGTCATGTATTATTGTTTTTCTGACATGTTCTACACCCTGGAGGACATACTCACTATGGATCAATTGGAACGAAAGTAAATCTAATCTAATCTAATACCATACTGAAAACATAAAAAGCAAATATTCACTACTACATAGCTACGCGAAAATGTTTATGTCAACTTTCATAAACACTTAATGTAATTACAATGATGATTATGGACTACTCAAAAACGATGACCAATTATTTATATTTCATTTATGGGACATATGTTCCAATGATTTTTCATAAATACATCAATATATGATAGTAATTTATTTGCTACATGTTATGGAGATAAATCTTAGCAATAGCAGCAAAAAGGAGTTCATAAGAAGGAAGAAGTAAAGGATAAAAATAAAAAGTGAGGTGAACAATTAACAACGTCGACATCCAGCAACAAAGTTAAGTACTGGAAATATTTTCTTCATTTTTTTTCTTTTTGGTGAAGTGCTTTGTTATATAATCATTAACAATGACAGTCACTGAAGAATCTGGAACGGTAATGGGTAATACAGACATGGGAGATTTAAGTAGTGTAGTGAAACAAGAGCAGGAAAACTTTAGTGACAAACTGTAAAACAGGAAAAACAAACTGCTGTATTAAAACGAGACTATGATAATGACATAATTACCATGCTGTCATTGTTAATATAAAGCAGCAATGATAATATGAATCAGTTAATAAAAATGAGTAATGACCAGTTTGCAAAAATATTAAAACGAGACTATGATAATGACATAACTACCATGATGTCATTGTTAATATAAAGCAGCAATGATAATATGAATCAGTTAATAAAAATGAGTAATGACCAGTTTGCAAAAATCAATGAGAAACTCGAAAATCGAAAACAAGAAAGTAAGGACCAATTCACAAAACTCGGGCAGTAAATAAGAACTTTATTTTATTGTATAGGTAAAAATACAGCTGAAATAAATGATATTAATCAAAAAATTGACAGATTAGATATTCAAGTAAAATCTGTTGAGTCTAAGATGAAAGAAATTGAACTTAAATTTATCACTGAAGTCGAAAATGTCAAAGAGGAGATCACTGAAAATAGGGAGAAAAACAAAATTGTTTTTGAAAATGTGCATGGGTCAATAAGTACTGCAGACAAAAATGTAAATAGTCGCATTTCTACTTTGGAAACTAATGTTGTCACCAAACTGGCACTTGGTGAAAGCAGTTTTGTTGAACAGGTGAAGACAGTAGACAGGAAATTCACAGAAAATGTATTACCAGCACCCTAGAGAGTAGTGTTTCTCTTTTGTGCTAAAAAGTTGAAGAATTGTCTAATGATGTAGTTAATTGAAATCTTGTTAACAATGTTGGTACCATGTTTTGCAACATTCCAGTAAAAAAAATTCAGGTGAAGGTAGTTTACATCCTGTAGATTTTCCGCAGCATTTCAGAGATAATTTTGAGTCTAATATAGCTAATATTATGAAAATCAAGTTTGTTAAGAAGTTTCTGGAAAGTAAAGCTTTAAGTTGGGCTAATCAGTACACGCACAGTAATAATCACAACAGGAGGCAACATAGTAATCACAATGGTAACAATTAACATCGTAAGGAACATAATAGAGTAAATGGTAACAATTTTCATTCTGGAAAGCAGCATAGTTGCAGCAAAAAGAGAAAGAAAAGAACAAAAGTTATATGTCTGTTACACACACACACACACACACACACACACACACACACACATATAAAAGTTGTATAAACAAAATGTTTTCTATGATATGTAAATAACTATGTAGTTATAGCTTTTCATCAATTTTTGCATTAAGAACTTAAATGTGGTAACTTATTAATTATGTTACTTTTCTACTGGTTGTAAATAGAGGGTGACAATTATTGAACTATATGAAAAAAAAGTAAATCAATTGCAAACATGCACACACTTTATACAACATGTAAACATCACTACAGATACTTGGATTTAGGTTATGACATGTTTGATATGAATGCCGTGATTGGTGATGATGTGGCACAGACAAATAGTGAAATTCTGAATGAGATGCTGAAGTGTTGGAACACTGATGCTTTTGATGACCTCCTGAATGGCTGCTTTCAGCTCAGCAATGGTTTTGGGGTTATTGCTGTACACCTGGTCTTTACTATAGCCCCACAAAAAGGATTCACACATGTTCAGATTCAAAGAATATGGCAGCCAATCAAGGCCCATACCAGTGGCCTCTGCATACCCCAGGGCCAGAACGCGGTCCCCAAAGTGCTCCTCCAGGACTTCAAACGCTCTCCTGCTTCGATGGGATCAAACTCCATCTTGTCAAAATCAGGGTCACTTTGGCTAATGAGGATGAAATCATCTTCCAAAACCTTCACATACCGTTTGGTAGTCACGTGCCATCAAGGAATATCACACCGATTATTCTGTGACTGGACATTGCACAACACACAGTCACCCATTGAGGGTGAAGAGACTTCTCAATCATGAAAGGGAGATTGTCAGTCCCCCAAATATGCCAATTTTGCTTATCGATGAATCCATTCACTTGAATATGGGCTTCATTGGTAAAGCAAACAATATAGCACATACTGACTCACATAATGCCCCTCGGCCAAAATGCAGTTTGAGTGTCATAACGCAAACTGTTCAGAAGTTATGATGATTTTATTTCATATAGTTCAATAATTGTCACCAAGTAAGTCATCATTTGTACTTTATTATGTTCTTTCATGGGAAGTAATTAGTTTTTTAGCAGTGTTATTTACCAATGTTTAGAGAAAGCTTTCAAGTCGATGATAGTGATACCTCAACTATTACTTCCATAGGTCACCTTAAACCAACTTTCTGCAACCATTATGTTGGAACTTGCAAACTGGACAAAATGTATGATGAATCTTTGACAGATAGGTAGAATTGTTTACCCCTCTGCTGGTAGTCACATTATCTGGATGCCATGTTCATTTCAGTTGACAGTGCCATTAGAGGTTGGGGGATGGTGGTGAGTGATGACACTATGTCAAGTACTGTTACGACTTGAGGGGAGGGGATGAGTGACGATGTTACAACATCACAAGGATAAACATTTTCACTGAATCCGGTTTATTCTTAGATATCTTTTTTTGTTAACTAAATTTACCACAATTTGGTTAAAATGAGTCGTTCATATTCTAGCACGTACATTATCAGCATTGATTCTTGAAGTTTTCCCGGTGGACATAATGTTCCATCATCTTTCGGGCGTGCGCTCGGGACAGCGACAATTCTTCTTGCGATATTTCGGCTAGAAACCTCCCAGCCATCTTCAAGGCGAGTCAGAGACTGAGTTCATAGTGTTTGCGCTTGCCTATTTATATGGTGAGTTATGTGATACAAAGCTGCTGAGGATTGAAAGCGCATTTGTCAAACATGTCAAAGTCGCCACTACTGCGCTAGTCATAGATAAGATGTATATAGCAAAGATAAACATATAAGCACAGAGTGCAAACAAAATAGTGCTGCTGCGAATCCACCGTGCTTGTAAATAAATAATTAATCTTTAAAACTGGTAACATCTGTTGGAAGTGAAGATGCAGATATTCTTTCCGAACGAAGGTGTGAAATAAGTGGTTTCCAAGCATTGTCAAGATGGAATCCTTCGTCACGGTTTAGCAGGTTGTCGGCTAGTTGTATTTCTACAGCTTCCTTAACAACTGAGTCCCAGAAAGATGAAGCAGTAGTTAAAATCTTAACATCTTTATAATCCATGGCATGGCCAGTAGAAATGGAATGTTTGGCAACTGCTGATTTGTTGGACTGAAGAAGACGTGTGTACCGCTGGTGTTCGACGTATCGTTCCTGTACAGTGCGTGTGGTTTGCCCTATGTAACGTTTGCCACACTCACAAGGGATTTCATAAACTTCCGCCTTTTGCAAGAGCAGATCATCCTTAACGGATCCCAACAAGGCTGCAGTCTTAGCTGGTGGGCGGAATATCACATCCACTTTATGTTTCTTCAAGAGTCTAGTGATTTTAGAAGAAACATTACCCACGTATGGGAGAAAGGCTGTAGATTTCACTTCCCTTTCCACTTCATCATCCTTTTCCTGTGATTTTTCTGCAGTTTTTATTTGCAGGGCTTTCTTAATCTGCTGTTTCGAATAGCCATTTCTCGTAAAAACTGCCTCCAGGTGTACAAGCTCATCCTGCAGGCTGTCAACATCAGACACTACATGAGCCCTGTGGACCAGAGTTTTCAGAACTCTCATAATTTGCGACGGATGGTGGCAGCTAGATGCCTGCAAATACAGGTCTGTGTGTGTGGGCTTACGGTATACGCAATGACCTAGGGATCCATCTTCTTTCCGGCGAACCAGCACATCCAGGAACAGTAAACAGCCATTCTTCTCTCGCTCCATAGTGAACTTGATGTTTCCGTGAATGGAACTGAGATGTTCCAAAAACTCTATCAGTTTATCCTCTCCGTGGGGCCACACTATAAAAGTGTCATCCACGTATCTCCAGAAGACCATCGGTTTTAATACTGCTGAGTTGAGGGCTTTTTCTTCAAAATCCTCCATAAACAAATTAGCCAGCAGGGAAGAGAGAGGGCTCCCCATAGCGACACCGTTGATTTGTTCGTAATATTGTTCATCTAATAAAAAATAAGTGGAGGTTAATGCATGCTTAAACAAAGCTGTTATATCATCCTCAAACTTGCTGCTAATGAGATACAGGGAGTCAGCCAGAGGTACTTTGGTGAACAACGAGACAACATCAAAACTAACTAATAAATCTGTGCTATTGAGCTTCAGACCTTTCAACCTACTGATAAAATCCGACGAGTTGCGGATATGATGTGCCGGAGCCATGATATTATACCTAAATTTGCGAAAGTGGTACATTTTATCAAGACTGTTGGAGCTAATAAGATTACTCGTAAAGGAAGCTTGGCATTGGTTAAGGAGAGAATTAGATATACTTGCAGGAAGTTGGATTTCATCTCGGCAGAGTTGTATCATTTACATCTGAAGATAGCAGCTAAACTCCCACCTATTTCTTGGGAATGGACTGATGGCATAACATGGGCAAAATCAGACTGGACTCATCAAGATTCCACTGCAAGGCAAGTGGCAAAATTCGACCGTCTGACTACTCAATCGCAGCAAGATGTGTGTTTTAAATCTTCTGTTTTTAATTTTACTAATAATGACTTGGACAATGTGACTAGTTTTAGAAAAGGGTCTGAACTTCGCTCCCACGCCAAAGCCCCTGCCGTTAACATCTTCTATCTCAGGTATTGAAGAAGCTGTCCGAAAGTTACCTGGTGATTCCACCGAAGAAAGAAGACGTGAAGTGTGCCGAACTCTTACAAGATCTCGTCCACAAAAAAGCAACTTATCCTCAGCTGAGAGAGCTGCACTCCTTAATCTCCGGAATGATTCCCAGCCTTTGGTCCTTCCTGCAGACAAGGGTAATGCCACAGTTTTGCTTCCGAGAGACGTCTATATTGAGAAGATGCACAACTTACTGGATGAGTCTGCATACCGTAAGATTGACAAGGACCCCACATCTCGGGTTGAGAGAAAAACTGCATCGCTTCTGAACTCCAGTTCTCTGCCTAAAGAAGTCGCCAACAAACTGAAGGGAAACAGCTCTGTGCCCCTCAGATTATATGGCCTTCCCAAGGTACACAAAGTTCTACGAACGTCCAATTCAGAAGAAACTGAAAATCTTAATCCATGTTTGGAGCAGATTTTAAAAGTGCTGACTTTTCGACCAATAGTTAGCAATATAGGTGCACCAACGTACTCATTGGCAAAATATTTAGCCTCTCTGTTGAGACCGTTTGTGGGGAAATGTGAACATCATATCCGCAACTCGTCGGATTTTATCAGTAGGTTGAAAGGTCTGAAGCTCAATAGCACAGATTTATTAGTTACTTTTGACGTTCTCTCGTTGTTCATCAAAGTACCTCTCGCTGACTCCCTGTATATCATTAGCATCAAGTTTGAGGATGATATAACAGCTTTGTTTAAGCATGCATTAACCTCCACATATTTTTTATTCGATGAACAATATTACAAACAAATTGACGGTTTCGCTATGGGGAGCCCTCTCTCTCCCCTGGTGGCTAATTTGTTTATGGAGGATTTTGAAGAGAAAGCCCTCAACTCAGCAGTATTAAAACCGATGGTCTTCTGGAGATACGTGGATGACACTTTTATAGTGTGGCCCCACGGAGAGGATAAACTGATAGAGTTTTTGAAACATCTCAATTCCATTCACGGACACATCAAGTTCACTATGGAGCGAGAGAAGAATGGCTGTTTACCGTTTCTGGATGTGCTGGTTTGCCGGAAAGAAGATGGATCCCTAGGTCATTGCGTATACCGTAAGCTCACACACACAGACCTGTATTTGCAGGCGTCTAGCTGCCACCATCCGTCACAAATTATGAGTGTTCTGAAAACTTTGGTCCACAGGACTCATGTAGTGTCTGATGTTGACAGCCTGCAGGATGAGCTTGTACACCTGGAGGCAGTTTTTACGAGAAATGGCTACTCGAAACAGCAGATTAAGAAAGCCCTGCAAATAAAAACTGCAGAAAAATCACAGGAAAAGGATGATGAAGTGGAAAGGGAAGTGAAATCTACAGCCTTTCTCCCATACGTGGGTAATGTTTCTTCTAAAATCGCTAGAATCTTGAAGAAACATAAAGTGGATGTGATATTCCGCCCACCAGCTAAGACTGCAACCTTGTTAGGATCCATTAAGGATGATCTGCTCTTGCGAAAGGCGGGAGTTTATGAAATCCCTTGTGAGTGTGGGAAACGTTACATAGGGCAAACCACGCGCACTGTACAGGAACGATGCGTCGAACACCAGCAGTACACACGTCTTCTTCAGTCCAACAAATCAGCAGTTGCCAAACATTGCATTTCTACTGGCCATGCCATGGATTATAAAGATGTTAAGATTTTAACTACTGCTTCATCTTTCTGGGACTCAGTTGTTAAGGAAGCTGTAGAAATACAACTAGCCGACAACCTGCTAAACCGTGACGAAGGAATCCATCTTGACAATGCTTGGAAACCACTTATTTCACACCTTCGTTCGGAAAGAATATCTGCATCTTCACTTCCGACAGATGTTACCAGTTTTAAAGATTAATTACACTCCTGGAAATTGAAATAAGAACACCGTGAATTCATTGTCCCAGGAAGGGGAAACTTTATTGACATATTCCTGGGGTCAGATACATCACATGATCACACTGACAGAACCACAGGCACATAGACACAGGCAACAGAGCATGCACAATGTCGGCACTAGTACAGTGTATATCCACCTTTCGCAGCAATGCAGGCTGCTATTCTCCCATGGAGACGATCGTAGAGATGCTGGATGTAGTCCTGTGGAACGGCTTGCCATGCCATTTCCACCTGGCGCCTCAGTTGGACCAGCGTTCGTGCTGGACGTGCAGACCGCGTGAGACGACGCTTCATCCAGTCCCAAACATGCTCAATGGGGGACAGATCTGGAGATCTTGCTGGCCAGGGTAGTTGACTTACACCTTCTAGAGCACGTTGGGTGGCACGGGATACATGCGGACGTGCATTGTCCTCTTGGAACAGCAAGTTCCCTTGCCGGTCTAGGAATGGTAGAACGACGGGTTCGATGACGCTTTGGATGTACTGTGCACTATTCAGTGTCCCCTTGACGATCACTAGTGGTGTACGGCCAGTGTAGGAGATCGCTCCCCACACCATGATGCCGGGTGTTGGCCCTGTGTGCCTCGGTCGTATGCAGTCCTGATTGTGGCGCTCACCTGCACGGCGCCAAACACGCATATGACCATCATTGGCACCAAGGCAGAAGCGACTCTCATCGCTGAAGACGACACGTCTCCATTCGTCCCTCCATTCACGCCTGTCGCGACACCACTGGAGGCGGGCTGCACGATGTTGGGGCGTGAGCGGAAGACGGCCTAACGGTGTGCGGGACCGTAGCCCAGCTTCATGGAGACGGTTGCGAATGGTCCTCGCCGATACCCCAGGAGCAACAGTGTCCCTAATTTGCTGGGAAGTGGCGGTGCGGTCCCCTACGGCACTGCGTAGGATCCTACGGTCTTGGCGTGCATCCGTGCGTCGCTGCGGTCCGGCCCCAGGTCGACGGGCACGTGCACCTTCCGCCAACCACTGGCGACAACATCGATGTACTGTGGAGACCTCACGCCCCACGTGTTGAGCAATTCGGCGGTACGTCCACCCGGCCTCCCGCATGCCCACTATACGCCCTCGCTCAAAGTCCGTCAACTGCACATACGGTTCACGTCCACGCTGTCGCGGCATGCTACCAGTGTTAAAGACTGCGATGGAGCTCCGTATGCCACGGCAAACTGGCTGACACTGACGGCGGCGGTGGACAAATGCTGCGCAGCTAGCGCCATTCGACGGCCAACACCGCGGTTCCTGGTGTGTCCGCTGTGCCGTGCGTGTGATCATCGCTTGTACAGCCCTCTCGCAGTGTCCGGAGCAAGTATGGTGGGTCTGACACACCGGTGTCAATGCGTTCTTTTTTCCATTTCCAGGAGTGTATTTATTTACAAGCACGGTGGATTCGCAGCAGCACTATTTTGTTTGCACTCTGTGCTTATATGTTTATCTTTGCTATATACATCTTATCTATGACTAGTGCAGTAGTGGCGACTTTGATATCTTTGACGCTTTGGATCACGTGACTCACCGTATAAATAGGCACATGTAAACACTATGAACTCAGTCTCTGACTCGCCTTGAAGATGGCTGGGAGGTTTCTAGCCAAAATATCGCAAGAAGAATTGTCGATGTCCCGAGTGCATGCCTGAAAGATGATGGAACATTATTAGCATTGTCAATATAGTATGCATACTAAATACAACAACAGAAATGCTAAAACTTTCAAATCATTTGCCACCAAATTCAATTATTACTCTCTCATCACAGTGGCAGCAGATATTTGTATGAACTAACAAAGAAATAAATACAGATTTATTAGATTTACTTGTGCAGATACTGCATGCACCATCAACAGGCATTAGTTTCAAACATTCAGTCCCTAAGGAGATTACAGAATTCATCAGGTCACTGTGTTGTGATCTTCAGTCAGGAGGTTGGTTTGATGCAGCTCTCTATACTACTCTATCCTATGTAAGCTTATTCATCTTCAAATAACTTCTGCGACCTACATCCTTTTGAATTTGTTTAATGTGTTCATCTCTTCGTCTCCCATACTAAATAGGTGATCCCTTGATGTCTCAGAATTTGTCCTGTCAACCAAGCCCTTCTTTCAGTCAGGTTGTGACACAGATTTCTTGTCTCCCCAATTTTTTTCAGTACCTTTTCATTAGTTACACAATTTACCCATATAGTCTACAGTATTCTTCTGTGGCACTGCATTTCAAAAGCCTCTATTCTCTTCTTGTCTAAACTGTTTATGATCCATTTTTCACTTCCTTGCATGACTACACTCAAGACAGATACCTATAGAATAGTCTTCCTAATACTTAAATTTATATTCAGTGTTAGCAAATTTCTCTCTTCATAAATGCTTTTCTTTCCATTGCCAGTCTGCATTTTATATCCTGTCTACTTCTGAAATCATCAGTTATTTTGCTGCCCAAATAGCTAAAATCATCTACTACTTTTAGTCTCTCATTTCCTAATCTGATTCCCTCAGCATCATCCGATTTAATTCGACTACATTCCATTATCTTTCTTTTGCTTTTGTTGATGTTCATCTCACATCATTCTTTCAAGATGCTGTCCATTCTGATCAACTGCTCTTACATGTCTTTTGCTGTTTCTAACAAAATTACAATGTCATCAGCAAACCTCAAAGTTTTTATTTCTTCTCCCACCAGATTTTTCTTCTTTTTTTCTTGCTGCTTGCTCAATGTACAGATTGAATAACATTAGGGAGAGGCAGTAGACCTATCCCACTCTCTTCTCAACCACTGCTTCCCTTTCATGCCCATTGACTCTCAGTACAAGTTGTGAATAGCCTTTCTCTCCCAGTATTTTACCCCTGCTACCTTCAGAATTTCAAAGAGAGTATGCCAGTCAACGTTGTCAAAAGCTTTCTCAAAGGCTACAAATGCTATAAATGCAGGTTTGCCTTTTCCTTCAACCTATCTTCTAAGAGAAGTATTGTCTCATGTGTTCCTACTTTTCTCCAGATTCCAAACTGATCTTACTCAAGGTCAACTTCCACCAGTTCTTCCATTCTACTACAAGGGATTCATATTAGTATTTTGCAACCATGACTTATTAAACTGATAGTTCGGTAATATTTACACCTGTCAACACCTGCCTTCTTTGGAATTGGTCTTATTGTGATCTTCTTGAAGTTTCAGTGTATTTCACATGTCTCACAAATCTGCACATAAGGTGCAATACTTTAGTCATGGATGCCTCTCCCAAGGCTATCAATAGTTCTGATGGAATATCAACATTATGAAAAGGAAAGTTGCTACTCACCATATAACGGAGATGTTGAGTCACAGATAAGCACAACAAAAAGACTCTCACAATTAAAGCTTTTGGCCATTAAAGCCTTCATCAGCAATAGACCACACACACACACACACACACACACACACACACACACAAACGCAACTCGCACACACAACTGCAGACGCAGGCGTCTGAAACCACACTGCGAGCAGCAGCATCATTGCATGACAAGAGTAGCGACTGGGTGGAATAAGGAGGAGGCTGGGGTGGAGAGGGGTGGTATGTTGGGGATGGGGGACAGCAGACAGCGAAGTGCTGCAGGTTACATGGAGGGCAGGGGAGAGGTGGGGACGGCAGAGAAACGGGGGGGGGGGGGGGGGGAGGTAGCAGAAATGTAGAGTAATAAAAACACTGGGTGTGATGGTGGAATGACGGCTGTGTAGTGGTGGAATAGGAAGAGGCAAAGGGCCGGATGGATGAGGACAGTGACTAACAAAGGTTGAGTCCAGGATGTTTATGGAAACGTAGGATGTATTTCAGGGAAAGTTCCCACCTGTGCAATTCAGAAAAGCTGGTGTTGTTTGGAAGAGTCCATATGGCACAGGCTGTGAAGCAGTCACTGAAATGAAGGCTATCATGTTTGGTAGCATTTTCAGCAACAGGGTGGTCCACTTGTTTCTTGGACACAGTTTATTGTTTCCAATACTACCCTCCCCCCCTCCTCGCCCCTGCCCTATATCTAACCTGCAGCGCTTCACTGTCCACCACCATGTTATCTTTACTCCTCCTCGCCCCAGGCTCCTCCTTATCCCCACCCAGTCGCTACTCCCATCACGCACTAGTGCTGCTGCTCGCAGTGTGGTTTCAGTCGTCTGAGACTGCAGTCCTGTATGCGAGTTGAGTTTTTGTGTGTGTGTGTGTGTGTGTGTGTGTGTGTGTGTGTGTGTGTGTGTGTGTGTGGTTATTGTTGATAAAGGCCCTAAAGGCCGAAAGCTTTAATTGTGAGAGTCTTTTTGTTGTGTCTCTCTGCGACTCAGCATCTCCGCTATATGGTGAGTATCAACTTTCCTTTTCGTAATATTGTTATATTCCATTCTGGATTTTCCATTGTTTGATTTTTGTCTGATGGAATATCATTTACTACATGGCCTTATTTTGACTTAGGTTTTCCAGTGCTCTGTCAAATTCTTCTTGCAGTATCATATATTCCATTGCATCTTTGGTCGGAATTTAAAGGTATTGTCCACCATGTGCTAGAGACGTATGTGCCTAGCAAAAGTATAGGGGAGTGAAAGGATCCACCTTGATACAACAAACCTATTAGGAAATTGCTGAGAAAGCAGAGAATTTTGCACAGTCGTTTTAAACATAGTCACTGCCCCACTGACAAACAGAAATTATGTGAAATGAAAGCTGCTGTCAGAAGGACAATGAGAGATTCTTTTAACAAATTTGAAAGCAATACTTTATCTGCAGATTCTAAAAACAACCCCAAAAAATTTTGGTCGTACGTAAAATCTATGAACGCTACAAATAATTCAATAACTTCTCTTGCTGACAGTACGGGTAATGTAACTGATGATGATAAACAGAAGGCCGAAAGTCTAAACCTAGCTTTCAAAAACTCTTTTACGGTAGAGGACTGCAGCACCATTCCCCCTTTCAATTATTGAACAAACGAAAGGATGGCTGACATAGTGTTTAGTGTATCTGGGATTGTAAAACAGTTAAGATCCTTAGACGTCAGGAAGGCATCTGGCCCAGACGGTATCCCCATAAGATTTTATGTTGACTATGCTACAAATATAGCACCATTCTTATCTGTAATTTATCGAAGATCACTGGAACGTCAGAAAGTTCCTCGGGACTGGAAGAAGGCCCAGGCTATAGCAATCTATAAAATGGGTAGAAAATTGGATGCACATAATTACTGGCCAATTTCACTGACATTGATTTGTTTCTAGAATCATGCAACATATTTTGTGTTCAGACATAATGAACTTTCTAGCCTCTGAGAAGCTCATCTGCAGAAACCAGCACGGTTTTAGAAAGCAGCGGTCATGCGAGAGACAGCTAGCCCTCTTTGTGCATGATGTACAACAGGCTCTAGATACTGGGTCCCAGGTTGATGCCATATTTCTCGACTTTCGAAAGGCATTAGACTCAGTTCCGCACTGTCGCTTGCTACAAAAAGAGTGTGATTACGGTCTATCCGATGACATATGCGGTTGGATAGAAAGTTTCATAACAGACAGCGAGCAGTATGTCGTCCTGAAGAAACAAGCGTAACTTCAGGTGTGCCACAGGGCAGTGTAATAGGTCCTCTGCTTTTTACGATTTACATAAATGATCTGGTTGATGGTATTGCCAGCAGCCTTAGACTGTTTGCCGATGATGCTTTAATCTACAGGAAAGTAGTATCACACGAAAGTTGTGAACAAATCAATGAGGATTTTCAGAAAATAAATGCGTGGTTTAATGAGTGGCAGTTATCTCTCAATATTATAAGTGTAACATACTGCATATAACAAGGCGAAAATCCCCATTAATGTACGAGTACAAAATAAATGCCCAGTCTTTGGAAGCAGTAACGTCCGTCAAGTATCTGAGTGTGACTATTCGAAATGATCTCAAATGAAATGATCAGGTTACACAAGTAACGGGTAAGGTGAACTCTAGGTTGTGGTTTATTGGTAGAATCCTGAAGTGATGCAGTCCATCAACAAAGGAAATAGCTTACAATACATTAATTCATCCAGTCTTGGGGTATTGTTTGTCTGTATGAGACCCTTACCAGTTGGGTCTGATTCACGAGATTGAGAAGGTCCAAAGAAGAGCAGCAAGATTCGTGACTAGTACACTTAGCCATCACGAGAGCGTTACAAATCTCATAGAAAGTTTGAAGTGGGACACACTTGCAGATAGATGGCGTGCTAAACAGAAGGGGCTGCTCACTAAATTCTGAAATCCGATCTTCACCGAGGATGTAGAGCATATATTACTACCACCAACTTTCAAATCGCGCAATGATCACCATTCAAAGATAAGGGAAATAAGAGCTTGTACTGAGGTATTCAGACAGTCGGTTTTCCCTCATGTGATCCGTGAGTGGAACAGAGGGGGGGGGGGGGGGGGGGGGGAATATGACTTTGGCGCGAATTGTGCTCTCTGTCACATACCGATTGGTGGCTAGCGGAGTGTATATATAGATGTAGATCTTCATCTATGTCCTATTCCTTTTGTATAATACTGCCTTCAACTTCATCTCCCTTGTACAGAACATCTGGACACTCTTTCCATCTTTCAGCTTTCCCTTCATTGCTTAGTACTGGTTTTCCATCTGAGCTGTTGTTATTCGTACAGCTGCTTCTGTTTACTTCAAATGCCTCTTTAATTTTCCTGTAGATGATATCTATCTTTCCCCTAGTGAAATATGCATCTAAACCCTTACATTTGTGCTCTAGCCATTCCTGCTTTGTCATTTTGCATCTCTTACCAATTTCATTTTTTAGATGATTATATTCTCTTTTGCCTGTTTCATTTGCTGCATTTTTGTATTTTCTTCTCTGATCAGTTGAACTCAATATCTCCTGTGATACCCAAGGATTTCTAGTAGGCCTCGTCTTTTTGCCTATTTGATTCTCTGCTACCTTCACTAGTTCATCTCTCAAAGCTACCCATTGGTCTTCTACTGTATTTCTTTGCCATGTTCTAGTCAACGGTGCCTAATACTTCCTCTGAAACTCACAACAACCTCTCATTCTTTTAACTTACCCAGATTCCATCTCCATACTTTACTGCCTTTTTGCAATTTCTTACATTTCATAGCCAATAAATTACGATCCGAGTACACATTTGCCCCTGGAAATGTCTCACAGTTTAAAATTTGGTGCTGAAATCTCTGTCTCACCATTATATAATCAATTTGAAACCTTCTGGTGTCTCCAGGACTCTTCCTTATATAAAACTTACTTTCATGATTCTTAAACCAAGAGCTAGCAATGATTAAATTGTATTCTGGGCAAAATTCTATCATGTGGCTTCTTCTTTCATCCCTTTCCCTCATTCCATATTCACCTACTACTTTTTATTCTCTTTCTTTTCCTACTGTTTAATTACAGTCCCCCATCACAGTTAAATTTTCATCTCCCTTAACTATCTGAATAATTTCTTTTAGCTCACAATAAATTTCTTCAATCTCTTGGTCTGCAGAGGTATCTACATCTACATCTACATCTACATCTACATTCATACTCCGCAAGCCACCTGACGGTGTGTGGCGGAGGGTACCTTGAGTACCTCTATCGGTTCTCCCTTCTATTCCAGTCTCGTATTGTTCGTGGAAAGAAGGATTGTCGGTATGCCTCTGTGTGGGCTCTAATCTCTCTGATTTTATCCTCATGGTCTCTTCGCGAGATATACGTAGGAGGGAGCAATATACTGCTTGACTCTTCGGTGAAGGTATGTTCTCGAAACTTTGACAAAAGCCCATACCGAGCTACTGAGCATCTCTCCTGCAGAGTCTTCCACTGGAGTTTATCTATCATCTCCGTAATGCTTTCGCGATTACTAAATGATCCTGTAACGAAGCGCGCTGCTCTCCGTTGGATCTTCTCTATATCTTCTATCAACCCTATCTGGTACGGATCCCACACTGCTGAGCAGTATTCAAGCAGTGGGCGAACGAGAGTACTGTAACCTACTTCCTTTGTTTTCGGATTGCATTTCCTTAGGATTCTTCCAATGAATCTCAGTCTGGCATCTGCTTTACCGACGATCAACATTATATGATCATTCCATTTTAAATCACTCCTAATGCGTACTCCCAGATAATTTATGGTATTAACTGCTTCCAGTTGCTGACCTGCTACTTTGTAGCTAAATGATAAAGGATCTATCTTTCTGTGTATTCGCAGCACATTACACTTGTCTACATTGAGATTCAATTGCCATTCCCTGCACCATGTGTCAATTCGTTGCAGATCCTCCTGCATTTCAGTACAATTTTCGATTGTTACAACCTCTCGATACACCACAGCATCATCTGCAAAAAGCCTCCGTGAACTTCTGATGTTATCCACAAGGTCATTTATGTATATTGTGAATAGCAACGGTCCTATGACACTCCCCTGCGGCACACCTGAAATCACTCTTACTTCGGAAGACTTCTCTCCATTGAAAATGACGTCCTGTTATCTAGGAACTCCTCAACCCAATCACACAATTGGTCTGATAGTCCATATGCTCTTACTTTGTTCATTAAACGACTGTGGGGAACTGTATCGAACGCCTTGCGGAAGTCAAGAAACACGGCATCTACCTGTGAACCCGTGTCTATGGCCCTCTGAGTCTCGTGGACGAATAGCGCGAGCTGGGTTTCACATGACCGTCTTTTTCGAAACCCGTGCTCATTCCTACAGAGTAGATTTCTAGTCTCCAGAAAAGTCATTATACTCGAACACAATACGTGTTCCAAAATTCTACAACTGATCGACGTTAGAGATATAGGTCTATAGTTCTGCACATCTGCTCGACGTCCCTTCTTGAAAACGGGGATGACCTGTGCCCTTTTCCAATCCTTTGGAACGCTACGCTCTTCTAGAGACCTACGGTACACCACTGCAAGAAGGGGGGCAAGTTCCTTCGCGTACTCTGTGTAAAACTGAACTGGTATCCCATCAGGTCCAGAGGCCTTTCCTCTTTTGAGTGATTTTAATTGTTTCTCTATCCCTCTGTCGTCTATTTCTATATCTACCATTTTGTCATCTGTGCGACAATCTCGAGAAGGAACTACAGTGCAACCTTCCTCTGTGAAACAACTTTGGAAAAAGACATTTAGTATTTCGGCCTTTAGTCTGTCATCCTCTGTTTCAGTACCATTTTGGTCACAGAGTGTCTGGACATTTTGTTTTGATCCACCTACCGCTTTGACATAAGACCAAAATTTCTTAGGATTTTCTGCCAAGTCAGTACATAGAACTTTACTTTCGAATTCACTGTACGCCTCTCGCATAGCCCTCCTCACACTACATTTCGCTTCGCGTAACTGGCATATACTACTATGTTCGGTGTGGGCTAAGTGTATATCTTGGCTATGATAATACATTCAGTATGCTGTTCAGAGTAGCTTAACCACATTCCTATTTTCTTGTTCATCACTAAACCTAGTCCTGCATTATCCCTATTTGAATTTGTATTTACAACCTGTATTCACCCAACCAGAAGTCCTGTTCATCCTCCCACAAGAGTCTGACCAACTCCCTCTATATGTAACTTCAACCCATCAATTTCACTTTTTAAATGTTCAAACCTATCTGCCCAATTAAGGTATCTAACATTCCCCACTTGGACCCATAGAATTCCAGTTTCGTTTCTCCTGAAGACAACATCCTGAGGCATCCCTGCCCAGAGATCTGAATGGGGGACTATTTTACCTCCAGAATATTTTACCCAAGAGGATGCCATCATGATTTCACCATACAGCAGAGCTGCATGCCCTCAGAAAAAAAGAACAGCTGTAGTTTTCCCCTCCTTTGAGCTGTTTGAAGTACCAGAACAGCAAGGTCAGGTCACTAAATCCTGCTGGCTATGATGGTGTTTCTAGTAGGATATTAAAATCTTGTCCTTAATCATACAATGGAAAATACAGGATGGATTGTAGCAATATTATGAAAAGGAAAGTTGCTACTCACCATATAGCGGAGATGCTGCATCACAGATAGGCACAGCAAAGAGATTGTCACAAATAAAGCTTTTGACCAGTAAGGCCTTTGTCAAAAATAGATGACACACACACACACACACACACACACACACACACACACACACACACACACACACACACACGCAGAGGTAAACACAATTCACACACACCACTGAAGTCTGAGACAACTAAGACAACTGAAACTATCCTGCTTGTCCTTAAAATTTATCTGCAGTGTAGTACGAAGGATGTTCAATAAGTTATGCAACATCTATTCTTTCTGAAAGCACATTGGTTTTATTCAGGATTCCAATACACCATATTATTCCCCACTCTTCTGGATACAAAAACCTATAATTAACTCCATTCAATGTGATGGCCTTACTTCACCTCACTGGGAGGGCCTGTCTGCCCACATTGTACCACTCTACCGGTCGATATTGGGGCCAACATCGTGCAACATCAATAACCTCCCAATCATTCACATACTGCTTTCGACATAGGGCATCCTTCATTAGGCCACACAGACGGAAGTCGGAAGGTGCAAAATCTGAACAGTAGGATGGATGAGGAAGAACCGTCCAATGAAGTTATATGAGTTCCCCTTGGGTACGTAGCCTTGTGTGATCCCTTGCGTTGTCATGGAGGAGAAGTTCATTTGGATTTTCGTTGCAGTGAGCACACTGAAGTTGTTTGTCCAGTTTCCTGACGGTAGCACGATACACTTCAGAGACGATTGTGGCATCATGAAGGAGGATATCAAACAGAATAATCCCTTCGGAGTCTCAGAAGACCGTCACCATGACTTTACTGGCTGAGGGTGCAGTTTCAACTTTCTCTTCATAGAAGAAGCGGTGTGGCACCACTCCATGGATTGTCATTTTGTTTCCAGTTCAAAATGACGAATTCATGTTTCACCACCTGTGACGATGTTCGACAAAAAATTGCCATGATCGGTATTGTAATACGCAAGCAATTCTGTACAGATAGTCCTTCATTGGTATTTATGGTCTTCTACTAGGTGGTGAGGAACCCAGTGGGCACACAAATTTGAATACCCAGACTGATAGGTAAGTGTGTTAGCATACCAACAGAGAAGTCCAGTTGAGCAGTGAGATATTCGATTGTGATCCATCAGTCACATAGGATGAGAGTGTCTGGACATTCCAACATTGCAGGAGTCACAGCCGTGTGTGGCCAGCTGGCATTTGTGGGATTGGACAGGCTTGCACGGCCTTGTTGTGATGATGACAGACACCTCGCCCACTGATTCATCATCATGCTTTTGTTCACTACAAGTGCCTATGTATATCTGCAATGCTCTGGTTTGCTGCCAAAAGAAACACAATGACAACTTTTGCTTGGAATGGACCTACATTACAAATGCCATTTTGAAGACTAAGTATAGCACTGCCACCTATCAGAACTTCACGAGAGTACAGGGGCTCAAGAAGAAATATTCCACGATGTCCCACACCAAAATCCACATTTCTTCAACAAAAATTGGCTGAGAGAAAAAAAGTGTTGCATTATTTGTTGAACACCCCTCATAAAACCCATCTACAAAACTGGAGATACAAACCTTCTCTAATTACAGACTTATTTCATTCTTTTCAGTATTTCTGAATTGGAGTGGACTGATAAATTTAAGGAGCCAAACTTTGCCACTGATATCTCAAAGAAACAAAATTCTTCTAAAGATAATGAGAAGGACAGCCAAAATGCCCAATGTTATGTTTGTCTGGGATGGAAAAACTATATATGAAGAAAATAAAAAGTAAGGTAAAGTGGGGCATGTATGCTGTCTGAAAACACATGGCAACCTCCCAGAGCATGTCAAATGCTGAGAAGCACACTTCTCTTGCATCCACTGGGCAGGCTCTGGTCACTATAGGAGACTGGTTAGACAGCCAGGTCAGTAAAATGGCAGGGGTAAATAAGGTGACACCCTTAGATTACAATGATGAATGATATAGAAAGATAAAGAAATTAAGAGGTGGAATCAAGCCAACAAACCAACTAGGGCAGCAAGAGGCCCTATGGGGCCGAGACTGCAGCAGGAGGTGACCAGCCACTCCCGCCCATGGGCTGACCACGTCTTATTGCCTGGCATTTAGATAAGAATATACACACCAGCTTACAGAAGCCACACTGTCAGATAAAGTGAAAAACTAGGCCCGCTGGATGGATGTCATTAGCTAAATTTAAGGGCAGTGATTCAAGTAGCTTCAGTATTTGCCTTGTAATGATAAATTTGGGACATTTAATAAAATGTGCACAACTGATAAAGGAGAACCACAACTGCAAAAAGATGGAACAGTTTTTTAAGAATGTATGCAAGAGTCAATCTAATGTAACAAATGCAGAGTTAACAAAGAATTTTAGATTCTTGGCAGGACAGTCTATTTCAAGTTTCCATGAATTGTAGACTCTTTAGTCATGCATAGCTTCTTAGTAGTAGCTACAGCATACCGCTCCCTACAGTGTGATACAGTAAGTTGGCATCTGGTATCTCTAATTCTACTTATTTGGCTTTAGGTGGTATGTAGCTATTAGCAAACTACTTTTGTTTGCACATAAGGTGCACTTTCAAGTTGCATACACTGATACTATCATCTAGAACAAAACTGAAATTTAATAATAATGTACACTCCTGGAAATGGAAAAAAGAACACATTGACACCGGTGTGTCAGACCCACCATACTTGCTCCGGACACTGCGAGAGGGCTGTACAAGCAATGATCACACGCACGGCACAGCGGACACACCAGGAACCACGGTGTTGGCCGTCGAATGGCGCTAGCTGCGCAGCATTTGTGCACCGCCGCCGTCAGTGTCAGCCAGTTTGCTGTGGCATACGGAGCTCCATCGCAGTCTTTAACACTGGTAGCATGCCGCGACAGCGTGGACGTGAACCGTATGTGCAGTTGACGGACTTTGAGCGAGGGCGTATAGTGGGCATGCGGGAGGCCGGGTGGACGTACCGCCGAATTGCTCAACACGTGGGGCGTGGGGTCTCCACAGTACATCGATGTTGTCGCCAGTGGTCGGCGGAAGGTGCACGTGCCCGTCGACCTGGGACCGGACCGCAGTGATGCACGGATGCACGCCAAGACCGTAGGATCCTACGCAGTGCCGTAGGGGACCGCACCGCCACTTCCCAGCAAATTAGGGACACTGTTGCTCCTGGGGTATCGGCGAGGACCATTCGCAACCGTCTCCATGAAGCTGGGCTATGGTCCCGCACACCGTTAGGCCGTCTTCCGCTCACGCCCCAACATCGTGCAGCCCGCCTCCAGTGGTGTCGCGACAGGCGTGAATGGAGGGACGAATGGAGACGTGTCGTCTTCAGCGGTGAGAGTCGCTTCTGCCTTGGTGCCAATGATGGTCATATGCGTGTTTGGCCCAATGCAGGTGAGCGCCACAATTAGGACTGCATACAACTGAGGCACACAGGGCCAACACCCGGCATCATGGTGTGGGGAGCGATCTCCTACACTGGCCGTACACCACTGGTGATCGTCGAGGGGACACTGAATAGTGCACGGTACATCCAAACTGTCATCGAACCCATCGTTCTAACATTCCTAGACCGGCAAGGGAACTTGCTGTTCCAACAGGACAATGCACATCCGCATGTATCCCGTGCCACCCAACGTGCTCTAGAAGGTGTAAGTCAACTACCCTGGTCAGCAAGATCTCCGGATCTGTCCCCCATTGAGCATGTTTGGGACTGGATGAAGCGTCGTCTCACGCGGTCTGCACGTCCAGCACGAACGCTGGTCCAACTGAGGCGCCAGGTGGAAATGGCATGGCAAGCCGTTCCACAGGACTACATCCAGCATCTCTACGATCGTCTTCATGGGAGAATAGCAGCCTGCATTGCTGCGAAAGGTGGATATACACTGTACTAGTGCCGACATTGTGCATGCTCTGTTGCCTGTGTCTATGTGCCTGTGGTTCTGTCAGTGTGATCATGTGATGTATCTGACCCCAGGAATGTGTCAATAAAGTTTCCCCTTCCTGGGACAATGAATTCACGGTGTTCTTATTTCAATTTCCAGGAGTGTATTAAGCATACATACACCAGGGTACACATGCAGACATCATCCAAGACAAAAGTAATTAAACATTGATGTTTGAGTCTTTTAGAAACATTCCTATAATGAGATAAATCCTTACATCATTCACCCTTAATAGGACAGTAATGGATGCTGCCAATGGAACTTTCAACTGGCTCAACTTGCGATATAATTTTGTTTTCTGTATATGATATTTAGTGCATGCTACTATTACACGATTTAAGTTGGCTTCTTCTTCACTGCAATGACTGCATATTGGAGAACTGATAACAATATATTTTTATGCAAGTGACTGGGGTAAAATCATGCTCTAATCGCATTCTCATAATGGAGCTCAGATACTATCTGCTTATTCTGATTCTGTTAAACCATGGTTTCCTCAGCAGTTCTGCCTGAACACTGGCATACAATCTTCCTTTGCTCCTTTGGGTAATTGTCCACTCCCTGTTCCACCTTTCCTATGCTTGACGGTATACTTTCTGTATAAAGTCGCCATAAATGAGTCTAATTCCTTTCTTCAGCATATCTGTCAGCTATTTCATTTCCAGTTATGCCTGAATGCCCTCTGGTCCACAAGAAGTTTAAATCAGTGTCAACTTTTCTTGAAGTATGAATTAAACTCAATATATTTTGTATATATTCAGAGGTGATAGCACTCCGAGCTGGAGTTTCTATCCTCTGGAAAGTTCCGTTAGAGACTATTGGGTTTAAGACTCTCTGAAATTTGTTCCTTATTCCATAGGTATCCACTTTGTGAACAGCTAATATTTCCACAGTGTAAGTGGAAGCTTTACTAGATTTAGCATGCCTCCCTGTAGTGTTGATAATGGGCAATAGAAAGCATACCATGTTCTTTCTGGTGTCTAGGAGCTGTCCACGTAGATTTGCATGTGATATGGTGACTTATTTTCTATGGCACACAATGTTGTTTATTTGTTCTCTGTACTGTTTGTCAATGAGGGCAAATAAAATACCTTATTTCCCAAGTAAGCTGACTCATACAGATAGTTGTATTCTGGTATACCATTGCCTTGCAAGATTAATGGTAAAAATGCTCAGAGGTGATGATAGCTTGTTATAAGAAGAGGAATTCTATGAGTATGTTTTTTATGTTTGTGTTACATGATCTGATGTAACAGCTGAATTTTTCTGATCATGATGTTATTATGGTCTGGGTGTCATTTTAGTAAGTATTTCTGTTCTAGTAGTTGTCATTAAATATAGAGTGGCATTTCTTTTCCTTCTACACGGAGAGCTTTGGTAGGTGATGTTGACATGATGGCACCACAAAATTTTCTCTTTGCTCTGAATTGTAGGTTGTCCACTTTCTTTGCATTTGGTGCATTCCTATACAGGGTGTAAACAAGGACTAGGAAAAAAAATTCCCGGATTTCCTGGTTAAAAATACACTTTCTCCCGGATGAAAATACACTTTTTCCGTGTTAAGTAACAGTATACCTTTCCTCGGAACTGTAAAACTTATCAGTCCTTTCAGTGGTTGTGGTTTTATACACCGGCGTAGAATTTCCCGGCACTTTAGAAAATGAAACTCAGGGAAAATGACGCGTTTTGGAAATATCTTAGATATGAAGCAACATGTGGACTGAATATTTTCGTATTCCAAAAGAGTAAATTCGAATTCCACCAAACACCGCATGATATTTTCCGAAGGATTGAGATCGAGATTGTGATGTGCTTTTGTAAGCCGGTCGTAGCTCATGTCAAGCGATCTCGCCAGCCGATGACAGCGGATATTCAGAGCATAGGACACGTGATGCAGTCAGCCAATAGCAACATCACTGGTAAGTAGCGCAAACACACAAATAGGGAAAGGTAATGGTCTAAATTAATATACATAGTGTTGCTAAAAGAAAAGAAAAGCTTTCACGTACCCTATACTATTGGCCTCTAAGATTAATAAGCTGCAAGAGAAGCTAGGCTTTCACACATAATGTTGATCTTTTTTGCGCATGTTACACTTCAGGATACATCATAGAAATATGCCAGTAAATTTTTTAACAACGAGATAAATGTCTGATCTTCTGGGCTCGAAAATATTCTAAATGGTCGTTCTCAAAGATTTGAATTTTGAATGAGAGTCAAACGCTCTGTGATTTAAGAAATTAATCGGACATTCGCACACAGAGTTCATCTTGTGTCAAAGGAAATTTACTTTACTTGAAAGTAAAGCTTTTCAAACACCATTCGGAATATTTTCCCGCGACCTGTTAGATCCGTTTCAGCAATTGCGCCAGGTGACAGGCGTCGCCGTGCTTGCGCAGCTACGATGACGCAGGGAACCTGTACGTTCGTACGTGTAAAACATTAAAAGATCTTACATTATGTCATAAAAGAAACAAGACGTTAGAGGATACTCCAAGAACATGGGAATCTTGTGAACCCTACTAAAATGCACAATTCAGCCGAAAGTGCACATTTGTACGTCCAGATTCAGATGTACCATTATCTCATGTTTGGTTCAAATGGCTCTGAGCACTATGGGACTCAACTGCTGAGGTCATTAGTCCCCTAGAACTTAGAACTAGTTAAACCTAACTAACCTAAGGACATCACAAACATCCATGCCCGAGGCAGGATTCGAACCTGCGACCGTAGCGGTCTTGCGGTTCCAGACTGCAGCGCCTTTAACCGCACGGCCACTTCGGCCGGCTATCTCATGTTTGGTTCTTTATTATAGCATAATGCCGTACGTGCTAGACGATGAAAATGTGCACTTGAAATGTAGCAACCAGTTGAAACTAGGCAATAGTGTGGAATTAAACACTTCATTTCAAATAAATTGACTGCCTCAGCAGAAAAGATTAATAACAGTCAAATTTCTTTAACAAACCGACAAAGGTAACTTCATTGTCCTGCAAGACGATTAACGCTTGACTGTCAGAAAGGTAGAAACAAAATAAAATCTGAAACTAATAACTTATTTTAGCCTTCCGTAATTACGAGTATGTATTTTAATTCACTTGATGTCTCCCGACCACAGAAATCCGTTTTGTTTTCATTTGACGTGAGAGCAATAAATGAAGAGGAAACAGCAAAATTACTTAACGTAAACACGGGTCACGTGGAAGCTACCATCTCCCCACTACAACTTAGACTGCTCTGTGCACCAGGTCCGGATCTAAGATATTTCCGAATCGGGCCAATATTAAATAGTGGCGCTCCCCATTCCTCGAGCGTTTGAGGTAGGACGCCAAAAATTTAAAAAATTGACTTTTCAAAAATATCTTCATATTGTAGCGCACGTCTTTCTGAAGTGTTGATACATAAAATCATATACACTCGAGGCAATGTAAGACATGTTATTTGGTCTTAAATGTGCCAAAGTGCAGTGCCACGCCTCTTCACACAGCATTCTTCCATCGCACGCCTCTGTATTTCGCTCTGTGAAATTCATACGTGTAACTTTTTGTAATGGGTGCCATCAAACTATATTCAGGCCAGTGGAAATTAAAATGTCCTGTGGCGCCTCTCCTGCTCCCAGTCGGCCGGTTTGACATCCTGCGCCGCTTTTAAAAAAAATCTCGCAATTAATACTAGACGGGATTATTTGTAACCGGGAAAGCAAAAACGCTTCAGAAAATTTGCAGTCTTTACTGCCTATTAGCTAATAACTTGCTGTTCTGTGTGACATAAAATTATAAAGAGGATACATAAAACGAGTAAAGACATGAGACGAGCAAGACAATACACATTTTTCAATCCTTAAGTCCTAGCTTTTTTTGTCTCTCTAATCTTGCCACAGCTTTATATGGTGTACTTCCCTTTCTGGGAAAGAATCTAATACGCCATCAAAGTTCGTCAACGTTTTGCTACATGAAAAAACGAAATGTCGTCGTCTAATACCAGAAAAGCTGTTAATACAGATAGTACCCAAGACTGGTGTGATTTCTCAATCTAATTACGTGTATTTTGTCACTGTCTGCTAGATAAAACGAAATAGGCCTGCCTAATATTGCAGCAGTTGTTACACTCACCAAATAAACGAGACTGTTTTGGCACAAATGGTCATTTTTATAACATGACAGAATATAATTCAGGAAGTACCAATATCAAAAGCCCATTAGGCCTACTACAAGCAAAAAGTTTTATGTTAGGAAATAATTTCACATTTTATTCGTACTCTCTAGCTTCTGAAGCACGAGATCGAAAAGTAGTAGTATGTAATTTGTATTTAAATTTGGAATCGTCATATACTTCTGTCATTTGTGACAGTCTCCGTTTCTTCTCCTTCCTCGTTCTGACAAACAATCTTGTCATCACTAATTCTGTAATTATTCCTGCCAGTGTCAAAATTTATTCTCTGGTTAACTTCACTAACCCTGCCACAATCACCGGTTTAGTTATCCCGCATTTGTTCTCCGGTTAGACATTATTAAGTGCTTGTACAACTCGTTTTCCATGCTACTCCCAGAATAGAACTAGTGGCTGCTAGCCGGCAACTGTAGTGTACCGGTATGACCAAAAATTTTCTGCCAAAATTTCATTTTCTTGGATACACGGAGAAGACAACACGTAATCTTAGTTGCCTGTTATTCCTGTAAGTCATTTATTTCCACTCTGGTAGCCTGAATCTATGGAATTTGCTAGCAATTATAACAACGCTGATCATTTGCAAACCCAGTCAACCACCTAAACAGCGATTGTCATTCACCCTTTGCACTTTATTCGCCCAGCTCGTATAGACCCGTCTCCTTTTGTCTGCAGGAAAGTATTTTTCTAGATGCGACAGGGATTCCCCCGTCAGAGACATCACGTACACTATGCACGCATTCAAAAATCAATTTACGATTCATTCAGAAATCAACTTAGAATTTGATCAAAAAAGTTCAAAAACCAACAGGGATGCGTTCAAAATCATATGAGCAATCTATAGACCAACGTGCGCTGGATGCTAGGCGCTTTGTGAAACAAAGGTCTCTTTCCTCAATAATATGAATTTGGTGCTCCACTTTCATTTATGAATGCTGCTGTTAGACATCCTTGTACTAGAAAGGAGCATTCAACGTCGAGTGTTGGAATACTGAGATTACCCACAGTACTTCATCCTTTGCGAAAACCAAATTGAGTCTGCCGTAACAAGGCATGTTTTTCTAGCCAACATTCCAAATGAGCTTTGACAGTCTGTTAAAATGTCTTACAGACACAAGATGACAAGGAAACAAGGCGACAGGGAGAGGCCATGGATGGGTCATTTTGCAGTTTTGGGATATGAATGACTATATGTGTGCTCCACCCCGCCAGAAATATAGTGATATTTCACAGCGTGTTACAGATTTCGATGAGCAGTTTCTTAGCAGAATTCAGTGATCTAGAAAGCACTGAGTAGATTAGGGGACTGATTGCTAGTGGGGTACTGGCCCCTGACTTCAGTGACTGTTCTAACTCTGCTATAGTAAATGGTTTTTCCAACATCTGTGGGTGTTAGATGATCCAAACATAGACAAGCTATATTGTGAGTGCGAGTCTCTCTGTGAATTCCTCTGCCCAACATCTTAAAGAACAATGCTTATTTGGTTTCTTCTTCAGAGGTTTGATCATAAGCCGGACAGTTTACAAAGGAGTGTCTTTATTGAGCTTCTCTTCGCTTTCTAATAGCAAAGTCACAATCTTTGTTCCAACAATGTGACAATGTTACCCTTGATATGTGGGCTGGGTTGAATGTAGGAATTGATGTGGTTGCTGCATCATTGATTTCACTACAAAATTTATAGGAACTTTCCACCGGTAAAAAAGATGTGGCTAACATCTCAATCCGATTATCTATTATTTCTTGGTATTTTCCCCAGTCTATCTTGTTAACTTTCTCTTTTTTTGTTGATTTGGGGGTGTTGAAGGCTTATCTCTACAGCATAGTGGTGTGATCCCGTGGGATAATGTAGGATATTTCACTGAAAATCTGGGTTAAGTGAACACAGAGTTACATCAGTTGTGGATAGGTGTTTTTCCAGTTCTGAAATATATTGGTGATGCATCATTCAAAACATAAAGACTGAAGTCATCCACTATTTCATGTAGAACTGAAGAGGCTGTCAACTGCATAGGCCAATTGGGATAGTATGAGAGCTTTATAAAGTCACAAAAGGGTGGATTGGTTGGCACACCAAGAATTGTTAGTGAGACAGCTTATACCATTAATTTTTGTCTGGCAAATCTGTTTCAGTAAGATTATCACACTCTGATTGCAAATATTAATTGTACATTATTTATTATTGAAGGTTTCTGTTGTACACAGGGAGTAGATTTTAAGGAAGTCAGAAAGAGGTCCCAGCACATTCCAGCTGGTGATCCAAGGAGAGGGGAGATGTCAAGGGGTCAATGTCCCTTGTATGCAAAAAGAATTTGGTAAGTTTGGACGATTAGGAAATTGTCAGATGGTAATTGCATAAGTGAGCAGAAGTTGATACTGTAGGAGCTGAAGTGGGAAGATCAGTGCTTTGGTAAGGAAACTGTCTATGAGACAAGTCTGGAAAGTGCCAGTAGCCAGTCTTCCTCCACGATGATGGATTGGGTCCTACAGTTTCAACGCTGAAGGTGTCACTAGGCCATAAACATGACAATCATAGTCCAATCGGAACAAGATGAGGCCCTGATAAATACAAAGGACACTAATGTAACCTGCACCTCAATAATTGTGGACAAGGAAGCAGAGAGAGTTAAGATTTTGCCTTAGTCATCCCTCCAGTCTTTAGCTATGAATATGGGGCAGTCATGTCAGCTTAATATGAAAAAGACATCCCAAAAATCAGGACTGTACAACAATGTCCAACTGTTGGGTATCCAATTAGAGATCAGGGTCAGGATGGACCATGGGACGACTACAGAAACGCATAACTCACATTTTCAAGGGAAAGATGTGAAAGCCACGGGGAAGGGTCCAAGCTGGGGTCCTTCAGCATTCAGCCAAAGCTAGAGACTGGGAGCCTTACCAAATGTAAAATTCACTGACATACAGCATGGGAGTTACCAATGATGCAACAGAGGTCACTAGCCCATTGATGACAATGTGGAAGTGTCTAGCACTCAGTAGGAGCCCAGGGTGACAGCTTTCTCTGGGACCTGTGGACAGCTGACTGATATGCCAACTCTAAACCAAATGAACCAGTGGGATAAATGCCAATGAATAAAAATCAGTAGGCACCATTGAAAGCCCCAGTCATCGAGTGTGGTAAAATATGATGGCGCCAAGCAGTGTTGAATGCCTAATGTAAGTAAAAAAAGATTGCAATGTTAGTGTTTAGAAAAAGCCTATCTGATTTCCATTCCCAACTTAAGCAGATGGTCAGTTTCGGATTATCTCTCCTGGAAACCACTCTGTTAGGTGGACAAAAGGTTCCAAGAACCAAAAACAGTGTAATCAGTGGGCTATCACCCTTTCAAGCAGTTTGCACAGTATGTGGGTGAAGCTAATCAGTCAGTAGTTGTTGAGGGATGATGGGTTTTCTCTGGTGTAAAGATTGGGATGGTGGTGCTGTCTCATCACTTCTAAGGGAAACTATTCTCTAACCAAATACAGCTAAAAATCCTGAGTAGATGGAATCTGCAAGTAACATTTAGATGTTGGATAATTTGATTATGAATCAAACTAGGGGCTAGACCTTATTGTGTAATGGGTCAAAAAACTGAAGCAGTTCCCAGTCAACGGGTCAAAAAACTGAAGCAGTTCCCAGTCAATGAAAGGTTCGATGTATAACTTGGCATGGTGGGTGTAGGTAATGAAGGATTTGGGGGGGGGGGGTCTTCAACTTACTGTTTATGCATTCAAAAGAAAGGTAGATGGGCAAGAAAAGGACACTGACAATGTTACAAAGTGGGTCGCATGATATTCAGAATGAACCAATGCGTCAGTACAAATATCACACTGAAGGAAGAGACCCAGAACAGTTGGCCCATACCTGGCAAGAATAAGCATACGTTCCCAAGAAGGGAAATTAGCATTCATGGCATTCCTCCCCACTATGTTTAGTTAGACAGTGAGCCCTAGTACAAAGCCGATTAAAAGTGAGGAGTGAGCTCTGTGAAGGATGTCATTTGATATGTTGCAGGGCCCTTTGACAATCCTGAATAGCTGTTGCAAAATCTTCGTTATACCTGGTCATTGGCAAGCAGTGGAGGAGGCATGTAGAAAGGGAAACAGCAATTATGTCTCCCATAAACTCGTTGATGCACCCATACAGAGATGGGGGCAAAGGTGACAGCAGAGGTAGACACATGCCAATTGACTCTTTGAAAAGGCAAACATTGTAATTAGTCTGTCAGGCATTGACAAGGAAATGACAGGATCACCATAAGATACTCGTTGTCACAAAGATCATCGAGTAGCAACCATTGCAAGATATTGGAAGGCTGACAGCTGTAAAGGTGCCATGGAGTGCAGTGAAGTGTGTAGAAGTACCACCACTGAAGAGTCACAGATGAAGATTGGAAAAAAGCTGGTCAGTTAGAAGGACCCTATCAAATGAAGTGGTACTGTCTGCCTCACAGGTGTTGCGAACTGAAATCTCCAAGTAGGACAAAAGGAGAAGGGGTGGGGAAAAGAGTTATTGGATTAAGGTGGTCATATCATTCCTAGAGTAAATAAATGTTACAAATGGTGATTGTTGCAGTCTTTTGCACTATGGAGGAAAACCAACTCATCTCTCCAGATGCTCTCTGTGGGACCAGTAGTGTTCTGACAGAGTGCATGGTAGCCTTGAAAAGTTGGGGAATGGTTATCAATAAAGTGTGTTCCTTGGAGAGCAACACAGATTGCAGAACAAGAGGAAATTAGCTGTTGAAGTTCTGATAGATGACAGTAATATCCACTGCATTTCGATTGGATCATCACACTGAGAGTGTCCTGGTTAGGCATGAAGAACAACATCAATGATCACCGGTTTGCAATCCGCCAGCGTGAAGGTTTCTGACATCTCAGGTTCATTGGAGTAGCTTCTTCCCAGAGATTTCTTCTTCTTCTCTTTCACAATTTTCGGGGTTGATGTTCTTGTGAGGCCCTATCTGTTGCAGGCATATGAATGGAAGAGCGAGCTGCTCTGGGACCCACAGTCAGAGGCTCCTTTGGCCACTGGCCTCTGATTTCCAAGAAGTGTGCTCCTGAGAGGAAGCCCTGTCAACAGTAGATGCCAGAGGTCAAAACTGCTTCACCAGCTGGCTGCGAACAGTGCTTCCCAAAACTGATACCACAGGAAACATGAGAGGGAAGAATTTATTTGTGCTACTACCAGATGTCAACATCAAGGGAGTAAGGACTTCAGGTACTGCCGATGACATGGTCACAGTAGTGACAAAGGTCAATATCACTGAGACTGGATGCAAATGATCATATTTTTTCCAAGTTTCAAAATATGAGAGATGTCAGTTCCTGGATTTTGCATTCTTTGAGAAGGTTAGCACATTTCAGTCACACGTGTGGTAGTGCACGTGGCAGCCACAGCTTCAGCAAATCAGGTTGTATACACACTGAGAAGACTTATGCCCAAAGTGCTGGGATTTAAAACACGGTTTCACATTGAAGTTATAAGACATGATTTTGCCTTTCCCGGCAATGAACCTCCCACAAAAGCAAGGATGAACTTGCAGGTGTCCACCTTGTTGTATAGTAGGTCCTGACGTATGAAGTGCTTGCCTAATTATTTGTCCGCCCGCAACATTAGATCCCAGTGAGAAATTAATCTCTATATGATGTAGATGTCCTCATGAGGTACAATAGTAACAGGTGAATCATCAAGTTGTTCACAAGAGAGTAACACCCATGGCTGGGTAGTATTTGCTATCTTAATTTGCCATTTGTTAAAGGAGGCGAGTCCACCAAATACTTTTCAATATTATCCACAAAAACAATGGTTTAATAGGGAGAAAGGACCCTCCACCTGTCTGGAAACAAACCAGGAACTATGCGGAACAACTGACCGCAAGTCGCTTGGTTGTCTGAAGAGATTGCTCCAGACTCGTTGCCATCAGCTGGTAACTTTGATTGTCGCATAATGCCAAACATCCACCATGATGTCTCCTACTCTGATTGAGGGCTCTCCCTGTGGGCCCCACCCACCAAAGGCAAAGACCACCTGGTATGATGGCCAGTGCTGTCCGGTTCCCCTCTAGTGGGGAGATACCTACTCTTTGGCATGTATTGGGAGGTAACAGCTTGGGCATCAACAGCATGATCCTTGTGTAGTCAGAGGGTGGGAATGAACTGAAATGCATGGTGTAAAATGAAAGATTAACTTTGGAGGAGCCAGAATCGGTGTCCTTCGTGTGAGCTAGATTGTCAGCAAAGAATCCATCTTAGAGAATAAGTCAGAGAAAAGACAGACAGAGAGAGAGAGAGAGAGAGAGAGAGAGAGAGAGAGTAAAACTGCAGCACAGAAAAGGAAGGTGAACAGCAATGACTTGGGGCCCCAAGTTTGCCATGCACGTAGTCACAAAACAGTTGTTAGCCTTTTTCGCACATTAGGTACAGATGTCATCACCCAGAAGGTTGGTTTTATTACCACAATTATTTCTTGGGTGTGTTCCTATTGGAGGTGTTGCAGCACAGTCTGCCTCATACCTTTGAACAGACTTATCCATCAAAATATGTGGGAACCGACAGCTTAAAATGGGCTTTGACCCATGATGCAGTTCAGCATTTTCCATTCCAATGAACATTCACAGAGGGGAAAGAGAGAGAGAGAGAGAGAGAGAGAGAGAGAGAGAGAGAGAGAGAGAGAGAGAGAGAGATAACAGAAGGTGCCAGACCTCTTTGGAGCCATGGAACCATAGTTCAGAACGTAATCACTGAGACAGAACTCCCACTAGATCCTGGCCAATGGGCATGAGCTTGCTAATTGACTACATATGCTTATTATTCTTGTTCATCAATATGAATGCAGTTATCATAACAGTTTAAGCATGCATTTAGCAGTTAAAAAGAAATTACTAAAAGCGTAGAAGGCATATTTGTATGAGACGTTCAGTCAAAATTTGCTGCTGTTGAATTGCACATACTTAAATGTTCACCGCAAATAGGTCAAATTTCCCCTCCTCACTCTGCTGCTAAGTGTCTATGAAAGGCCTCCAAACTTTTTCACATTAATTATGAATCACCTCCAAGAATCTTACGAGGGCCATTAATCGCTTCTGCACTCATTATTTCATTTTGATATTCTCCTTAACCTAACCTTAGAGGGAAAAAAGGGAAAAAATGAACTTTAGCAATGTGGGAGTGTTGACACCTACTCCTTTATTACTTGTTTCAACTTGCATCTCAGCAAAACAAAATATGATCTTTTGTGGGGTCACTAGGTTGTGAAATGACGACTGCAACTGAAATTGCCTTGATCTCTGAAATTCTGCTAGTGAAAGCTGATGCTAGTTCACGGCAAAATAGTCAGCTTATTAGTTTCTCCACGTCTGGAGACATCTGGTGCTTCAAATGTGTGTACTTCATTAATGAACACCACTCCAATTGCTTTGACATTCTTCATTTTAGGCTGGGAAAGACATACAATGCAGATTTCTGAGTTCAGTTTATTGTAGTAATCAAATATCAGTCACTTTATACAACTGATCCTCAGTAACTAATTACACAAGTAGAGGTTCAGATGTGGGTGGACAATTTGGGAACAGCAAAAGTGTGTTACATACATTTTGTAATTGCATAAAACTCTGCCACAGTTCGGAGACATACCTAGGCAGCTGTTGCCACCAGCAGTTGCAGATAAATATGTACTTTGGTGTCAGAAGAACTGATGCAGGCTGTAATGGTGGACCAATGGAGGGCAGAAACGGAAAGGATGCAGCAACAGTCACAGTCAATGCAAGAATTCCAGTGCTGACTGTAGTTTGGGCCTGGACCAATGGTGGGCAGAAATGGAATGGATGTAGCAGCAGTTACAGTCAGTGCAAGAATTCCAGTGCTGACTGTAGTTCAGGCCTATGTGGTTGCATTTTTATCCTTTCCTTTCTCTTCTGTTTGGGCGTACTGTACACTTGAGGTGTAGTAGTAAGCAAAACATCCGTCAATCGCTTCCAGCATGCTGGATGGCAGTAGGCAGCAACTTATTATTACTCATGAAATTACAAAACTGTCGAAGTTGCACACAAGTTTGTTTTTATTTAAATGCTCTGAAGTTTATTTTTATTTAAATGCTCATTTAAATAAAAAAAAACTTCTGTGCAACTTTGAGGGTTCGATAATTTCACTGAAGATGACTGTCAGTACAAGAGCAACAACCCAGGAGATGATTCAGTATTTGCTGGATGAAGCTGCTAACATTCAAGCTAATAATGAAGCTTTGCATGGGGAAACAGGCCATTTCAAGCAGTGGCCATCAAACATTTTTGCTCAAGAGCCAATACTGACATTGTGGAGTAACATCTTGGGCCACATACACACCACTCTTGTTATTAATTGATAACCTACAAAAATTAGTACATTATGAGCCCCTGTTGACCATCTATACTAGGGGCCCAATAAGCTAGTCACTGACTGCCAAGAACTGACTGTTAAAAATCAGCACCTTGCGGTACACTTTGTTTCAACTGTTTTCTATGGTTGCTGCTACCCTCAGTTACCCCAAAGTTGTGACACTGTAATTGCCTGATGAAGTGTTGTTACATTTTTGAACAGATGATTAACAGATTAATAACTAAAAGCACTTATACTTAAACACATTATGCAATATGACGCACAGTCACAAATATTTACTAAATGTTTTTATTTTCATTTTTCTTCTACTGGATGTGTTGTACTATAGCAGCAATAATTAATTTAACGTTACTTGCTACAAATAAGTTGAGCATTTGAAGATGACCATATCTGTAATGCTCACTCACAAATTCACATGCCTTCTGTGTCAAAATTTATACCATAGCAGATGATTGGTAGGGGTCACATGTGCCCATGAGTTGTCGTACTGGAAGACAAGACAAGACAAGCACATCCTCTACTTACTTCTCTGCCACTCTAATTACCTTTCTGTGCCTCAGGTATGTGGCCAACTTTACTTAACACATAGCCAAATCCACCAATGTCAACTAAAAGCACTGAGTCACAAACAGGCGCAATGGAAAGAATACTATAAATGTTTAAGCTTCCAAACAAAGTCCTTACTCAGAAACCAAACTCTGTGTGTGTGTGTGTGTGTGTGTGTGTGTGTGTGTGTGTGTCAGAGAGAGAGAGAGAGAGAGAGAGAGAGAAGAAGAAGAAGAAGAAGAAGAAGAAGAAGTAGTAGTTGTTGTTGTTGTTATTGTGTGAATGTGTGAGATTTCTGCTCGTGAATAAGGACTTTCTCCAAAAGTTAATATATTTCCAGTATTCTTTTCATTGTTGTTATTCCATCTTGGACTCTCCACTGTTTGATTTTTTGTATTACACCTTAACAGTAATAAAAAATTATTCAGGAGTACTGACTGCTGGTGAGACACTTAGCAACCAATTTCAGATCTGAGGAAAAATTACAGTCCTTATAACAGAGTATCATTCTGACAAGGCACACTAGTGCTTGAAGTTCTGCTGCATTACAGTTGTAGTTAGGGGTCTTCTAATCAGAAGGTGTTACGAATACCAATACCAATACCAATACCAGTAGTAAACCTGAGATCTCCCTCCCCCCTCTCTCTCTCTCTCTCTCTCTCTCTCTCTCTCTCTCTCTCTCTCACACACACACACACGCACGCACGCACGCACACGGAGTGGCCTTGTGACATTGTCCTCCTGCCCGTACAAAGAAAGAGTAATTAATAATTCAGTTAATAATATTTCAAATCAAGAATTATACAGGAGGCAAAATTACAACTCTAATGACACAATAACAGAAAGATTGCGTAAGTATTTAACAACCTGAAAAACTAAATATGCAAATTACTATTAAAATATTATTATTATTACTTCTATTTTTCTCAGACCTTAGGTCTGGTTAAAAATGGAAAGTGACATGGACCTTGATCAAGCGTGACTTCCTTTTAACTGTACGGTATATGTTACATTGTATTTAGGAACTTTAAGGTTATTGAACACGTATCAATAATTACGGATTTCTGTAGCTGTATATATACGTTTGGATGTAGCTGTATTGCATTGATGTACTAGTGGATATTGTGTGGTATGACTCCTGTAGTTGATAGTATAATCGGTAAAATGTCAACTTTATCCGGATGCCACATGTCCTTGACTTCCTCAGCTAGTTGGATGTATTTTTCAATTTTTTCTCCTGTTTTCTTCTGTATATTTGTTGTATTGGGTATGGATATTTCGATTAGTTGTGTTAATTTCTTCTTTTTATTGGTGAGTATGATGTCAGGTTTGTTATGTGGTGTTGTATTATCTGTTATAATGGTTCTGTTCCAGTATAATTTGTATTCATCATTCTCCAGTACATTTTGTGGTGCATACTTGTATGTGGGAACATGTTGTTTTATTAGTTTATGTTGTATGGCAAGTTGTTGATGTATTATTTTTGGTACATTGTCATGTCTTCTGAGGTATTCTGTATTTGCTAGTATTGTACATCCACTTGTGATGTGATCTACTGTTTCTATTTGTTGTTTGCAAAGTCTGCATTTATATGTTGTGGTATTGGGATCTTGAATAATATGCTTGCTGTAATATCTGGTGTTTATTGTTTGATCCTGTATTGCAGTCATGAATCCTTCCGTCTCACTGTATATATTGCCTTTTCTTAGCCATGTGCTGGATGCGTCTTGATCGATGTGTGGCTGTGTTAGATGATACGGGTGCTTGCCATGTAGTGTTTTCTTTTCCCAATTTACTTTCTTCGTATCTGTTGATGTTATGTGATCTAAAGGGTTGTAGAAGTGGTTATGAAATTGCAGTGGTGTAGCCGATGTATTTATATGAGTGATTGCTTTGTGTATTTTGCTAGTTTCTGCTCGTTCTAGAAAGAATTTTCTTAAATTGTCTACCTGTCCATAATGTAGGTTTTTTATGTTGATGAATCCCCTTCCTCCTTCCTTTCTGCTTAATGTGAATCTTTCTGTTGCTGAATGTATGTGATGTATTCTATATTTGTGGCATTGTGATCGTGTAAGTGTATTGAGTGCTTCTAGGTCTGTGTTACTCCATTTCACCACTCCAAATGAGTAGGTCAATATTGGTATAGCATAAGTATTTATAACTTTTGTCTTGTTTCTTGCTGTCAATTCTGTTTTCAGTATTTTTGTTAGTCTTTGTCTATATTTTTCTTTTAGTTCTTCTTTAATATTTGTATTATCTACTCCTATTTTTTGTCTGTATCCTAGATATTTATAGGCATCTGTTTCTTCCATTGCTTCTATGGAGTCACGGTGGTTATTCAATATGTAACCTTCTTGTTTAGTGTGTTTTCCCTTGACTATGCTATTTTTCTTACATTTGTCTGTTCCAAAAGCCATATTTATATCATTGCTGAATACTTCTGTTATCTTTAGTAATTGGCTGAGTTGTTGATTGATTGCTGCCAGTAGTTTTAGATCATCCATGTATAGCAAATGTGTGATTTTGTGTGGGTATGTTCCAGTAATATTATATCCATAATTTGTATTATTTAGCATGTTGGATAGTGGGTTCAGAGCAAGACAGAACCAGAAAGGACTTAATGAGTCTCCTTGGTATATCCCATGCTTAATCTGTATTGGCTGTGATGTGATATTATCTGAATTTGTTTGGATATGAAGTGTGGTTTTCCAGTTCTTCATTACTATGTTTAGGAACTGTATCAATTTAGGATCTACTTTGTATATTTCCAATATCTGTAGTAACCATGAGTGGGGTACACTATCAAAAGCTTTTTGGTAATCAATGTATGCGTAGTGTAGCGACCTTTGTTTAGTTTTAACTTGATATGTCACCTCTGTATCTATTATCAGTTGCTCTTTACATCCTCGTGCTCCTTTGCAGCAGCCTTTTTGTTCTTCATTTATAATTTTGTTCTGTGTTATATGTGTCATTAATTTCTGTGTAATGACTGAAGTTAATATTTTGTATATTGTTGGTAGGCATGTTATGGGGCGATATTTAGCTGGGTTTGCTGTGTCTGCTTGATCTTTAGGTTTCAGATAGGTTATTCCATGTGTAAGTGTATCAGGGAATGTGTATGGGTCTGCAATGTAACTGTTAAATAGTTTAGTTAGATGTGAATGTGTTGAGGTGAACTTCTTTAGCCAGAAATTTGCTATTTTATCATTTCCAGGGGATTTCCAATTGCGTGTAGAATTAATTGCTCAGGTGACTTCATGTTGCAAAATTATCACTTCAGGCATTTGTGGTATCATCTTGTATGAGTCTGTTTCTGCTTGTATCCACCGTGCATGTCTGTTATGTTGTACCGGGTTTGACCATATGTTGCTCCAGAAGAGTTCCATGTCTGTTATGTTTGGTGGATTGTCTATGTTAATGTGTGTGTTATCTATTGTCTGGCAAAATTACTTTTGATTGTGTTGAATGTTTGGTTTTGTTTCCTTCTATTTTCACTTTTTTTTATCTTCTAAGTCGTTTGGCCAATACTTGTAATATCCGCTTCTTTTCATCTAATTGCTCTATTGCTTCTTGTTGTGAGATTTTACCTAACCTTTTTTGTTTTTTGTCTGATATTTCATTTCTTATAAATTGTGTTAGCTGTCCAATGTCTTTTCTCAGTTTTTCTATTCTGATCTGTAGCCTGTGTTGCCATGCTGGTTTTGTGGGTTTCTTCTGTGTGTTGGTTGGTTCTGATCTCTGCCTAGTGTGTATATTTAGCGTAGCGAGTGCTCCTACATAAACCAGTAGTTGTAACTCTTCCATAGTTGTATTTTCATTTGTTTTGTTGTGTATGATTGTGTTGATAGTTGTTATTGTTGTTTCGACTTGTGGGTTATTTGGTGGTCTATGCAAGAATGGTCTAATGTCTGTATTTGTGTCTTTGTATTCTATATATGTCAACTGAAATTTTTCTTCTATATCAAACATGTGTGTCACTTCATGTTCTATTTGTGCTTGTTCTGGTGGCTGTCTTAAGATTTCGTTTTCCTCTGATTGTTTAATTGACGTGTTTTGTTCTTTGTTTGTTTTCTTTGGGACGTTTGAGTCCATTACTGTATTTTCTTCTTCCTCTAATTGCACATTATTTTGTTCCAGTATTTGTTGTACTTGTTGTTTGATGTTTTCTAATTCTCACTGGGGTATCCTGTTATTTTTGATTATTACACGGATCTGATCAGCTAGTCGTTGTTCTGTTAAAAATTTTAATTCTGGGTATCTGGTAATAAATGTTGTGTATACTTGTGATCTGTATCCAGTTGTGTTGGTTCCTAGGTTTGTTGCTTGGTAATAACAGAACATGAGGTGTCGATTAACTTCATCTGACCATCTCATCCTCTGTCTTTGTTTTCCTTCTAGGGTGGTTGCAGGAAGCATATCCTGCAAAACACCTCTATTTGGATTTAAATCATTTTCCAGTTGGCTAGCAGTGTCGTTACCATTGTGGGCGGGCATAGGGTTCAAGCGTCGTCCCAGACTATGACGGCGCTTGTCCAAGGCTTCTTTAGTTCTGTCCTGAACCAAGTAATCACACTAAAAGGGGGGTTAGCCCTATTTGTGGTTTGTTCTTTTCGTCGCCTTTTACAACTGGCAGAACATACCGGAGGCCTATTCTTTTCCCGGCCCTCCACGGGATTATTATTATTATTATTATTATTATTTGGTATTCTGGACCTGCCAATGTGTTGCCCGCATTTAGGACAAATTGATGGTGGGGGCTACGTAATTTTAATTCTGCCAGGTCAGAGGACACGAAAATCTTAAAGTAAGCTACCTTTTACAAGTCATATAGATAATGAAAGTCTTAATAAGACTTTCATTACAGTTGTGAAACATGGTATGTAACCTTTATAGTGTATAACTGTGACTGCAGAAAAAAAGACCCCTTAGAACAAAGAAGGCAACAAGCTAGCTTTTATCTGGAGATGGGGAAGCACTAACAGATAGGGTAGCAAATTAAATGAATTCCTATCTGTGATTTGATTGTGATTCACCATGCTACTGTTTAACATATTCATTTTTATTTCACAACAGCCATAATGTGGCAGCCGTGAGAGACAGGGCAGGCTAGGTTTCTATTAGAGCCAGATCTGTGACACACATTGGTATGTGATCTGCTGCAAATAACAGAACAACAACAAACCTACCCTGCTGTCAACCAATCAGCTCTGAGTGGTGAAAGAAAAGAAAGCTGCTAACCACTAGCCTATGTCCTGATATGGACCGTGCTCATATTTTTGTCCCACTATGAGAGAGAGAGACTTTTTCCTTTGTTGTGCGTCACAACAATGCCATAAGAGAGGGAGATCATGGAGCAAAACAATTGGTCTAGCCAATAAAGAGCTCAAGGGTAAGGAAAACCTCTCATCCTCTGGCTCCCAGCATTACCACTGCTTGCTGGGCCACTGCTCCAGTTGATACAGGTGTCATTGTCTGCAAAGACCCAAGCTTCACTGCAGCCAACAGCCCTACGGCTTTGGCTGAAAAAGACCTGCCTGGTGTCCCTACCACAGAGGACACTGAGAGTGTGCCTCATAGTTGTTTGATGCCCAGCTAGGCCACTGATGCTGCCACTGCCATAAGCACAATGCAGCACACTTAAAACAGAAGAACTGACACACCTTTGATCAATGAAGCAAGTTACCAAAAGGCAAGTAAGTGCTGTATCACAACCAGTTATTGTCACTGGTGCAAAGCAAGTAATCTATGTTCACTCAGCCAATAACTGCTCTGCAAATGCAGTGCACTAAATTAGAGGGGCAAGGTTATGAAAAGCCTGAGCTGAAAAGTGATATATGCGGGATGTCAAAATTGTTGACAGATGCTCAGTATGTGAAGTTAGAGTCTGAAGGTGTAAAGTTAAGTACAGATTTGGATGCTAAATTAGGTCTCAGCTTGCAAGCAGTAAAATATTTGTTTGACAAAGCCCTTCAGGATCACAGCAATAAGCTATGTAACAGGTTAAATGCTCAGGTTCTATGGTTAAGGACACAGGGAAAGTTATTAGATAAGGTGCTGCTCAAAAGCGAGGCATCCTCAAATAGTACCAACAAAGTTGAATGCAATTGAACAGAGACTCAAGAGTGTAGATGATTCAATTGCTCAGAAAGCGTACATGAAGAACGCTATATTAGAGTCACGAAGTGATCATGTTGGGGAACCCACCATGATCCTGTTGAGATATACTGAGTTGTTGTGTGCTATTGAAAGTAGAGTTGACCAAACCAAGGGATTGCTGGCACAATTAAAAAACGTGTGACCAAAAAGACTGAGGCCCACGTTGAGACATATTGAGTTGTTATGTGCTATTGAAAGGAGAGTTGGTCAAACCAAGGGAGAGCTGGAACAATTAAAAAAACGTGTAACCAAAAACACTGAGGCCCTTACTTCTAGTTAAAGAAAAAATTATCAGATGAACCGAGTGCTGAGAGTTTGAATATTACTATGGACCAGTGAGTTTTGGAACTCTGTGCAGTCCCACCTTTGTCAGTAGATTCTCTAGCTGTCACAGGCTTGGCAATAACAAAGGACAGGTGAGCATACCTGAGGCTACCACCCGGTGAGCAGCCCTTGGTCATTTAGTTGGAACAGTTATGATTGATGCATGAAGCAACTGCTATTAATGTAGTTTCACTTGCCACAGCAGTGACAAGAAATAGATAGTAGAAACCAGGAGAGATTGTTTATTTCGACAGAACGAGCAACCATGGTTCTACTGAGGTCAAACCAACAATCTTAGGCTCTTGAGAAGACATGAAGCTTGTATATAGTAAATGACTTCCCACCCTAGAACTCACCTTTAAAAATCGATCCACCTCTGTGGACAGTGGCAATAAGAAATGCATCCGACCATCCTCTATCACTGACACTGTCAAATCCATATTAACATGCCGACCCTGTGGTGATACGGGATAAGGGTAGGAAAAACAAGACATAAAATTGTATCCAGTTTTAACTTAGCAATCATTCAGCTTAGATGCATGATGTAGGTGTTACCCAGATGTATTTGGTAATCCTAAAGGAGTTTTGGCAGATAACAGACCACAGCCCACATTCCAAACTTGGATCACAGATGTAACATTGAGGATTCACCATCCACTGAATAAGTATCTACCATGCTGAGGGAAATCCAATAGAGCAATGCTTCTGAGAAGTCAGAAAAATGGTTCATGTGCACTGTTCAGAGAAACATGCAAAGTGGATAGAGTAAATCCCACAATTTGTAATAATAATTAATAATTTGTTTTATGACCTCATTGGTTATCTGCCTGTCAAGCTGATGCTAGGCAGAACAGTAATCACATCTATTAAATAAGCAACAAGCTTAATCCCTTTCCCACATGTAGATTTACAAACCAAATTACAAACAGTGTTACGCTGCATACGGAGAAAGGAAACTTTGTGGAATGAATAGCAAAGAAGCCCACAATTAATACGGATGATTTAGCGCTAGCCCAAAGTCGTGTATGATTATATTTAGTGGAGTGGAAAATCTCGAAATTTTACCTTTTGTATGACAGTCCATTTACGGTGGAAGAGATCCTAGGTGATCACAGGAGTTGAACTGGGGATGCAGAATATCAGGGACAAAGCTGTCTCTTAGTTGAATAACCATCCTCCCCTGCACATTACTGTGATGAGTAATCATTTAATGAGTTATGTTTAACCTCTATATATAAAAGACACTGTCCCAACTGACTGACTCATCATCGCCAGGCCAAATGATTATGGACAGAAACTTGAAGTTTGGAGAGCGTGCTGATCTTACATTGTATGAGTCATTTAAGAATGAATTTTAATAATTCGGTCCTTATCAGGGTGAAATAAGGAAAGAAATGGTTTTTGAAATATGTCACTATTACGGCAGTTTTGCAACTGGACCTACAAAAATCGGTATTTGGTTTCTTGGTCAGAAATAAAGAAATATGTGTCTCAGCATTTAACTCCTTTGGGGGGGAAACAGAGGTTGAAAGTTTTTTTTGAAAATAAATCATTATTCCAATCCCGGGAGCGGAAAGACTTACATTAGAGGGAAAAAAGGACAGGTATACACTCGCACGCACACACATATCCATCCCCACATACACAGACACAAGCAGACATATTTAAAGGCAAAGAGTTTGGGCAGAGATGACAGTCAAGGCGGAAGTGCAGAGGCAAAGATGTTGTTGAATGACAGGTGAGGTATGAGCGGCGGCAACTAGAAATTAGCGGAGATTGAGGCCTGGTGGATAACGGGAAGAGAGGATATATTGAAGGGCAAGTGCCCATCTCCGGAGTTCAGATAGGTTGGTGTCACTGGGAAGTATCCAGATAACCCGGATGGTGTAACACTGTGCCAAGATGTGCTGGCCGTGCACCAAGGCATGTTTAGCCACAGGGTGATCCTCATTACCAACAAACACTGTCTGCCTGTGTCCATTCATGCAAATGGACAGTTTGTTGCTGATCATTCCCACACAGAAAGCGTCACAGTGTAGGCAGGTCAGTTGGTAAATCACGTGGGTGCTTTCACACGTGGCTCTGCCTGTGATCATGCACACCTTCCGGGTTACAGGATTGGAGTAGGTGGTGGTGGGAGGGTGCATGGGACAGGATTTACACCGGGGACGGTTACAAGGGTAGCAGCCAGAGGGTAGGGAAGGTGGTTTGGGGATTTCATAGGGATGAACCAAGAGGTTACGACGGTTAGGTGGATGGCGGAAAGACACTCTTGGTGGAGTGGGGAAGATTTCATGAAGGATGGATCTCATTTCGTTGCAGGATTTGAGGAAGTTGTATCCCTGCTGGAGAGCCACATTCAGAGTCTGATCCAGTCCCGGAAAGTATCCTGTCACAAGTGGGGCACTTTTGTGGTTCTTCTGTGGGAGGTTCTGGGTTTGAGGGGATGAGGAAGTGGCTCTGGTTATTTGCTTCTGTACCAGGTCGGGAGAGTAGTTGCGGGATGTGAAAGCTGTTTTCAGTTGTTGGTGTAATGGTTCAGGGATTCCGGACTGGAGCAGATTTGTTTGCCACGAAGACCTAGGCTGTAGGGAAGGGACCGTTTGATGTGGAATGGGTGGCAGCTGTCATAATGGAGGTACTGTTGCTTGTTGGTGGGTTTGATGTGGACGGACGTGTGAAGCTGGCCATTGGACAGATGGTCAACGTCAAGGAAAGTGGCATGGGATTTGGAGTAGGACCAGGTGAATCTGATGGAACCAAAGGAGTTGAGGTTGGAGAAGAAATTCTGGAGTTCTTCTTCACTGTGAGTCCAGATCATGAAGATGTCATCAATAAATCTGTACCAAACTTTGGGTTGCCAGGCCTGGGTAACCAAGAAGGCTTCCTCTAAGCGACCCATGAATAGGTTGGCGTACGATGGGGCCATCCTGGTACCCATGGCTGTTCCCTTTAATTGTTGGTATGTCTGGCCTTCAAAAGTGAAGAAGTTGTGGGTCAGGATGAAACTGGCTAAGGTAATGAGGAAAGAGGTTTTAGGTAGGGTGGTAGGTGATCAGCGTGAAAGGAAGTGCTCCATCGCAGCGAGGCCCTGGACGTGCGGAATATTTGTGTATAAGGAAGTGGCATCAATGGTTATAAGGATGGTTTCTGGGGGTAATAGATTGGGTAAGGATTCCTGCTTTCTTTGGAATTGGAATTATTATATTCTTCTTGAAGTCTGAGGGTATTTCACCTGTTTTATACATCGTGCTCACCAGATGGTAGAGTTTTGACAGGACTGGCTCTCCAAAGGCCATCAGTAGTTCCAATGGAATGTTGTCTACTCCGGGGGCCTGGTTTCGACTCAGGTCTTTCAGTGCTCTGTCAAACTCTTCACGCAGTATCATATCTCCCATTTCATCTTCATCTACATCCTCTTCCATTTCCATAATATTGTCCTCAAGTACATCGCCCTTGTATAGACCCTGTATATACTCCTTCCACCTTTCTGCTTTCCCTTCTTTGCTTAGAACTGGGTTTCCATCTGAGCTCTTGATATTCATACAAGTCGTTCTCTTATCTCCAAAGGTCTCTCTAATTTTCCTGTAGGCAGTATCTATCTTACCCCTAGTGAGATAGGCCTCTACATCCTTACATTTGTCCTCTAGCCATCCCTGCTTAGCCATTTTGCACTTCCTGTCGATCTCATTTTTGAGACGTTTGTATTCCTTTTTGCCTGCTTCATTTACTGCATTTTTATATTTTCTCCTTTCATCAATTAAATTCAATATTTCTTCTGTTACCCAAGGACTTCTACTAGCCCTCGTCTTTTTACCTACTTGATCCTCTGCTGCCTTCGCTACTTCATCCCTCAAAGCTACCCATTCTTCTTCTACTGTATTTCTTTCCCCCATTCCTGTCAATTGTTCCCTTATGCTCTCCCTCAAACTCTGTACAACCTCTGGTTCTTTCAGTTTATCCAGGTCCTATCTCCTTAAATTCCCACCTTTTTGCAGTTTCTTCAGTTTTAATCTACAGGTCATAACCAATAGATTGTGGTCAGAGTCCACATCTGCCCCTGGAAATGTCTTACAATTTAAAACCTGGTTCCTAAATCTCTGTCTTACCATTATATAATCTATCTGATACCTTTTAGTATCTCCAGGGTTCTTCCATGTATACAACCTTCTTTCATGATTCTTAAACCAAGTGTTAGCTATGATTATGTTGTGCTCTGTTCAAAATTCTACCAGGCGGCTTCCTCTTTCATTTCTTAGCCCCAATCCATATTCACCTACTATGTTTCCTTCTCTCCCTTTTCCTACACTCGAATTCCAGTCACCCATGACTATTAAATTTTCATCTCCCTTTACAATCTGAATAATTTCTTTTATTTCATCATACATGTCTTCAATTTCTTCGTCATCTGCAGAGCTAGTTGGCATATAAACTTTTACTACTGTAGTAGGTGTGGGCTTCGTATCTATCTTGGCCACAATAATGCGTTCACTATGCTGTTTGTAGTAGCTTACCCGCATTCCTATTTTCCTATTCATTATTAAACCTACTCTTGCATTACCCCTATTTGATTTTGTGTTTATAACCCTGTAGTCACCTGACCAGAAGTCTTGTTCCTCCTGCCACCGAACTTCACTAATTCCCACTATATCTAACTTCAACCTATCCATTTCCCTTTTTAAATTTTCTAACCTACCTGCCCGATTAAGGGATCTGACATTCCACGCTCCGATCCATAGAACACCAGTTTTCTTTCTCCTGATAACGACATCCTCTTGAGTAGTCCCCGCCCAGAGATCCGAATGGGGGACTATTTTACCTCCGGAATATTTTACCCAAGAGGACGCCATCATCATTTAATCATACAGTAAAGCTGCATGCCCTCGGGAAAAATTACGGCTGTAGTTTCCCCTCGCTTTCAGCCGTTCGCAGTACCAGCACAGCAAGGCCGTTTTGGTTATTGTTACAAGGCCAGATCAGTCAATCATCCAGACTGTTGCCTTTGCAACTACTGAAAAGGCTGCTGCCCCTCTTCAGGAACCACACGTTTGTCTGGCCTCTCAACAGATACCCCTCCGTTGTGGTTGCACCTACGGTACGGCTCTCTCTCTCTCTCTCTCTCTCTCTCTCTCTCATATATATATATTGTTTGTGATTGTTTGTGTGTCTATCGACCTGCCAGCGCTTTCATTCGGTAAGTCACCTGATCTTTATATATAAAGATGAGGTGACTTACCGAACGAAAGCGCTGGCAGGTCGATAGACACACAAACAATCACAAACATACACACAAAATTCAAGCTTTCGCAACAAATTGTTGCCTCATCAGGAAAGAGGGAAGGAGAGGGAAAGACGAAAGGAAGTGGGTTTTAAGGGAGAGGGTAAGGAGTCATTCCAATCCCGGGAGCGGAAAGACTTACCTTAGGGGGAAAAAAGAACAGGTATACACTCGCACACACACACACACACACAAACACACACACACACACACACATATCCATCCACACATACAGACACAAGCAGACAAGCAGACACATCTCTGCCCAAACTCTTTGTCTTTAAATATGTCTGCTTGTGTCTGTATATGTGTGGATGGATATGTGTGTGTGTGTGTGTGCGCGAGTGTGTACCCGTCCTTTTTTCCCCCCTAAGGTAAGTCTTTCCGCTCCCGGGATTGGAATAACTCCTTACCCTCTCCCTTAAAACCCACATCCTTTTGTCTTTCCCTCTCCTTCCTTCTTTCCTGATGAGGCAACATTTTGTTGCGAAAGCTTGAATTTTGTGTGTACGTTTGTGTGTCTGTCGACCTGCCAGCACTTTCATTTGGTAAGTCACATCATCTTTGTTTTTAGATATATTTCTCCTACGTGGAATGTTTCCCTCTATTTTTATATAATGTTTTTGGAAATTCAACTCCTAAGGGGGTGAAATAGAAGAGGAAATGTGTTTAGAAATATTTCATAATGAATGCATTTTCAAAGCTAAATCTATTAAAAGTTGCATTTGACTTCTTGCTTAGAAATAAAACGTGTATGTGTCACTGTTTTTGGAAATTCACCAGCTGTGGGGGTGAAGCAGGGGATGAAACTCTTAGTGAAAATTCTTCATTATGCAAGCCTTTTTAAGCTAAATCTATGAAAATTTGTATTTGGATTCTTTGTTAGAAATAAAAAAAATTCATGTCACTATTTTTGGATATTCAACATTTAATGGGGTGAAATGTTTCATGAAAATATTTCACTGTAAAGCATTTTTAAAGCTATATCTGTGAAAATTGGCATTTGGCTTCTCAGTAAGAAATGAAAAGAAATACACGTTTCACTGTTTTTGGAAATTCAACTCCTAAGGGGAGGCGTGGGTGGGGGGGTGGTGGGGGGGAGATACGAACAGATTGATTCAATGACTCATCATCCCCTGGCCGAAATTGTGGTTAGAAACTTAAAATTTGGAGGGGGTGTGTATCTTGTATTATAGGTATCGTTTTATAAGAGATCATTCGAAATTCCACTCCTAAAGGAGTGAAATAGAGGATGAAAGGGTTTTTGAAAATATGTCACTATTAAGGCAACTTTGAAGATAGAACTACGAAAATTTGTATTTGGTTTCCCAGTCAGAAATAAAAAAAAATGTGTTTCAGCATTTTTGGAAATTCAACTATTAAGAGGGTAAAATCGTGGGCAAAATTTTTTTAATAAATCATTATTAAAGGACTAGTAAGGCATTTTTAAAGCTACATCAATGAAAACTAGTAAAAAAATGAAATTATTTCTTTATAAAAACATTTTAAAAGCTAAATCTATGAACATTTGTATTTGGCTTCTCTGTTAGAAATTTAAAAATATGCGTTACACTGTTTCCGGAAATTCAACGTTGAGGGGGATAACAATTTTTAAGAAAATAGTTCGTTATATTAAAAAAATTTTAAAGCTATATCTATGAAAATCGGTATTTCACTTCTCATTTAAATATAAAGAAATATGTGTTAGGGGGTAAAAGTCTCAATTGAAATATCATCACAAGAATGCAAAAGGCATGATTAATAACAGCCCTGGACTGCAGATACCAGAATCACTTTTTGGTCAGAAGTACATTCGAAAAAGACCATGCTTCTATGACCTTCATAAGCATGAAAAGTTTAGAAGGTATTACAATTTGTCAACAACATAAAAATTTGAATAAATGAAAACACAACAAAAACTGTGCAGACCACACAGGCTATGCGAGTGAAGCAGTGGGTGCTAAGCTAGTTCTTTATATTTGAGGATGTATCAGTGAGCAATATGTTTTTGTTTTGTGAAAGTATTGCATACTGTGGTTGTAAGATATAAGTTGTAATAAAATGTCTAAGAATAAGTAGTTCCTTTCAGAGAACCCAGAGGCAAGAGAAGAGAAAGCCTGTCAATGAATAATTGCTGAAATATCCAGAAGTTTAGTTAGAAGAGGGTAGTGGAGATATGAACATATCCTCATGCGGAATGAGTTTGGTAAGGGTGTAAATGGTACGGAAATTATTGCTCTTGTGGCAGGATGCACCAATCAGGCAATAAATGCCAGTAGATTTTGGGTTTTTATCGATGCACAACTCCCACAAAATGTTTTCCGGAAACAGATTGGATCAGAGGATTGATCTTCAGTGCTGACATCTTCCCACAGACTATGCAACCAAGAGTCGACCAGATCACCTACAGACAGATAGCATGAACCCACACACACAATACTTGACACACACTGAGGCCATTCAAAAGGATTAGTTTTTTCATGCTTGTTATCAGCTGAATATGTGCAAAGGTAAAAGATAGTTTAACATGGCTTTGGTATTAAGTAAACTGAAATAAAGAAAAGTGACACACAAAATAAGAAAATTAAAATGGGAAAGAAATGAAGGTGACTGATTGTTAAAGCATAAAAGCACCCAAAAGAAAGAAAAAGATCAAAAGGGCTGAGGAGGGAAAATTTGATCAATAACTGTGGTGATAAGAAAGGATCTGTACATTAAGTTGTTAAACTGAACCCAACATTAGGGAATGCAGAAAGGTAACAGTAGAGACTGTGTACTGATGGACAATTACTGGAGACAAACATTGGCTCAAAAGCCACAAGTACTGTGATCAATAACTGTGGTGATAAGAAAGGATCTGTACATTAAGTTGTTAAACTGAACCCAACATTAGGGAATGCAGAAAGGTAACAGTAGAGACTGTGTACTAATGGACAATTACTGGAGACAAACATTGGCTCAAAAGCCACAAGTACTGTGATCAATAACTGTGGTGATAAAGGATCTGTACATTAAGTTGTTAAACTGAACCCAACATTAGGGAATGCAGAAAGGTAACAGTAGAGACTGTGTACTAATGGACAATTACTGGAGACAAACATTGGCTCAAAAGCCACAAGTACTGTGTTAGTTCTAGCTGCCAATTCAGTCAGCAGCCCTTGGAAAGTTAATGAAAAGATAACTGACATCCATATGTCAAAGGAACTGAGAGTCATGAGGCATCTTGTCTAATATCAGATGCTGCTTCAAAAAGTCCTGTCGGTGACACACTCAAGTAGTTTTAAGACAAGACAAAAGGAGACCACTTAGTGTCCTTCTATTCCAACAAAGCAGTGTAGAGTAAGCTGTACTAAGTATTAGATGCTGATGTTGCAAATAAGAGGAATGCATATGTTTGTTTTATGTATAAAAACAGATGTAAATTACAACAGATGTTAGAGAAATACTGAATAACATCACTCCATTAGGAAGGCGCTCGTGAGAAAATTGGTGTTTAAAAGAATGTTTCTTTTTATTGATTAGCAGCCAGCCCCTCCCTACCTGAGCTGGCCTAACACACAGTCAAGCTGAATGGCCAACAAGCCCTCCACAGGGACAACATATCTGCCTGCCTATTGCTACTGAAACCAGTAAACGTGAACAGGTACAAATGGAAAGTGTTTTGTAAACCCTCCCAAGCTTATCTTTGACAATCACAAATTCCACAATATTTTTGTATGTACACTTGTCCATATGTACAAAGTATAAGTGAAGTAGTGTAAATCAGAATTGCAGGAAAAGTTCCCAAATTAGGATTAATTTCATTTGTTTTTAATTTTGTGTTTAACAGTTGTTTGATCTGGAAGGATCTCTCAAGGACAGACCTGTCTTGGAAAACTAGGTTTATATGAAAATTTTTATGTTAATAGGTACATGCATTTAAGTGTTTAGTTTGTCTTTTTTTTCCTCAAAGTTTGAATTGTAACACTAATAGGGATTCAGTCTACTAAAATGAAAATGCTCCTTACTTGTTATTAGTTTAGGTTCTCTCAATATTGTAAATGATGTAGCCTTACACAGAACAGAATTTTATTTTTTTGTCAATGTTATTAATTTTGTTTTCTTTTTATGTGTAATTGTTCAAATGGCTCTAAGTACTATGGGACTTAACATCTGAGGTCATCAGTCCCCTAGACTTAGAACTACTTAAACCCAACTAACCGAAGGACATCACACACATACATGCCCAAGGCAGGATTTGAACCTGCGACTGTAGCAGGTGCATGGTTCCAGACTGAAGCGCCTATAACCACTCGGCCACAGCAGCCGGCCTATGTGTAATTGTACTGTGTATATTAGAAACTATTGTTGGCACTCATTCCATGTGCTGGGTGGACATTTGTCTTCTGGACAGACTGCTATCTTCCCTCTCGAGGCGGGAAAAGTACAAATCCAGTGACCCTAATCATGGGCCGAGAGCATGAATATTTAACAGGTAAAAAATTTACTATGCAAATTTCTATTAGACATTAATTTTTCTCGGCATTCTGGACACACTTGTGTGCTGCTTAGGTACAGGACCATCAGACGGTGGAAGCCAATAATTTTAATATCTGCTGGACATATAGTTTAAGAAAATCAAAAGATGATGTAAAATATTAAACAAAGGAGACACAGACACACACTACTGTAGAGGAAGACTGTAACTTCTTGGTACTTCTCTAGTGAGGAAGAAAAAGTTATATTTATCGCTTGAATCCTCCATTGTATTTAGGGAAAATTGCAAATTTTGGACTGCTATGAAAATAAGTCTGTGTAAGAAATATGAAAATAATACAGCAGTCTTCTTTGTGTAAAGACTTCTTTCACAGTAAGTCTTCATTTCCCCAAAAGAGACTGTGGATGCAGCAGAAATTTTAATTAACAGAGATAATATACTGAACCCTAAATAGTGATGTATCAAGATATGGAACAACATATCAGAAAATGTCATCTAGCAGGGCACCAATTTCCTTCCACTTCTGTCCATCACTGAAATCAATCAAGTAACAAAATCTGTCTAAATGAAATCTTAGACTACAATACTAGCAAATTTGCAGATTTTGTTGTGTTACAGGTAAAAAGTAATTAGGTCAGTTTTCACTTTCAAACTACAATAAAAATTGTGGAAATAGCAATGCTTTTAAAAATGCTGCATATGTCTAAAAATAAGATTTGAAACCAATAAAATTTTGGTTACCTTCTTTGACATTATCAGTCAGCATTTTGAACTAGAAGATTCAGACAGAACACACACTCTACTACATTAATTCACCTGAAAGAGGAAGTTCATCTGAGAAAGAAAAATATTTCATAAACCTAAGTTACCATAATTATACAGGGTGTAAATAGCTATTAGTGGATGGAATATGAAATTGCCTAGGAAAGAACAACTTGGAATTCCATGTAGACCAACTGAATTCCAAAAGAAGAGGATTATAAAATCAACACAGAAAGATATGTGGCCATTCTTTTATGTAACTCTGTATTTAAGTGGCAAACATACAAACTGAAGAGCCAAAGAAACTGGTATGCTTGCCTAATATCGTGTAGGGCGCCCGTGAGCATGCAGAAGTGCTGCAACATGATGTGGCATGGACTCAACTAATGTGTGAAGTAGTGTTGAAGGGAACTGATTCTGTGAATTCTGCAGAGCTGTCCATAAACCCGTAAGAGTACGAGCGGGTGGAGATCTCTTCTCTACAGTACGTTGCAAGGCATCCCACATATGCTCAAAAATGTTAATTTCTGGAGAGTTTGATGGCCAGCAGAAATGTTTTCAACTCAGAAGAGTGTTCTTGGAGCCACTCCATAGCAATTTCGGATGTGTGGGGTGTCACATTGTCCTGCTGGAATTGCTCAAGTCTATTGAAATGCACAATGGACATGAATGGATACAGGTGTAGCAGCACCACTGTTTAGGATAGGAAAAGTTAGTTATGTGGAATATTCTGAGCACAAGTACAGCCAGGTGTCGGCCAGATTGCAGTGAGTTATGCATACCAACAGTTTTGAAGTAGAATAGAGGCCACAGGGCTGTCATATTGCTGAAAGAGTATACGTAGTGGTTTTGCATGTCGCAAATCACAGGTAGAAGGGGCCCACTGGCCAACCTAGCGTGTTATGAGTATGTTACGCGAAGCGGCGTATATGGCAAAACAGAGGTGCATAGCCACATATAAATAGGTGTGGGTTTCTAATGAGATGCATTCAAATGTGGCAGCTCTCCTGGACGGCGAGGCATTTCACACCACCAGATACATGTGGCAGCAGATGGGGCACCAGCGTTCCAGTCCACGGCGGGTCACTGGTTTGACCCTCTGAGGCGGACGTGGGGGCCATAGCCAGCCAGCAGTGGGCCACTTCACAGCTTGTTACCGCAGGCAATTGTCCTGGCTTCCACTACACGCCACAGATTTGGACTCTGGATCGCAGTGGTTGTTGTCGCCACGATCTTAGCCACACCGGTGAGAAGCACGCAACTGGCCGCCTGCGCCTCACACCGAGTGGCGCTGAGTCAGCAGGGTCACAGACCACTGAGTCAACTGCCGGCATCCTGACGACGACGCAACTCCACTGCCATACAAGGCCAACTCACAGTAGTGTGTGCATGGGTCACTGAGGCAGCCATTGTGCGCCAAGCCGTTTCGCAGACAGCGAAGTGGTGTCCTCAGGATTGCGGGACCCAGTGACGCAGATCGAGAGGAACGGGGACACCGTAGTTGGAAACAATAAATCACTTGGAAAGCTCGGATGAGTCTTAATACGGTGCCTTCTACCTCTTCCCGCTACATTTGGTGTTACTGTTACATTCGGTGGCAGAAGTTGCCACTACATTTGGTGTCAGAATAGTGGACTTCGTCTGTCCAGTATGACGTTCGAGCCCACCACCCGCATTACATTCACAAGATGTTTTGCATAGGCATATTATGTTGGTTTTTTTTTGTCAGAATAAGTGTTAGTGTATTTGGGGCAGTAAGATTTATTTTTTGTGGCACTTAATTACTTTTGTATTGGTTTGAGTATGATGTTAACAAGTATGATGATACTGAGGTGTATGGAGTCGGGTTATTCTTGTACTTAAATGTTTTGTTTCGAGACTAACTGGGAGCGAAAGCAACACAATGGCAGAGTCAGGGACGCGAGGTCTGTCGGAACCAGAAGCGGTACGGATTTTGTTGGGAAAAGTAGGACAATTGACAGCAGACAATACGCAGTTGAGAAATGAAGTAACATCTAGAAGTGAGCGGGAAACTGCAACTGATCAGTTGTTTTCGCCTGGGGTACAGGAGATTGATACAACTGCCAAGAGTTTGATTATTCCATTTTCTGGCAAGGCATTTCAGGATGTGCATTCATTTGTGGAGGACTTGGAGACTTCAGCGGTGAGGAATGGTTCGTCTGATAAGCAGCTGTTACATATAGCCAAGATTAGATTAACGGGTGAAGCAAAAACATATGTAAGGTGTTCTGAGACCTTAAGGAAGACAGCACAGTTTAAGCAGTTAAAGGAAGGGCTTTTACAAAGGTACAAAAAGCAGAATATTTTAGGGAGAGGTTAAGTACAATGTCAAAGAGACAGGGGGAGATGATGGAGAAATTTGCGGACAGGATAAGGGAAATTAATAAGTATACTTACGAGTTGGGTCAGAGTGATGAAGCGAATAGTGTTCTGTTGCAGGATACCGAGCAAAGGGTACTTGATGTATTTTTGAGAGGGTTACCTGCGCATATATCGTGGAAAGTGCATGAAGGGACTCCGAAAGATTTGTATTCGGCCATTCAGCTGGCAATTCTATGTGAGGAAATAGACATGGAAACAGGGGTACGCGAGAGGCAAACAGTGTTTACAGCGGGTGTGAACTGTTTTAAGTGTGGTTGTACGGGACATGCGCAGAGGCAATGTACCCAGTCACCGAAGAATAAAGGAAGGGGTGGAAATTGGCAGTGGGGAGGATGGAGAAGTGGAGACAGGAGAGGTGGACAGGCATTAAACAGCAGAGGAGGCCCAAGACCGACCTAAGGGAGCTCCCGTTTAATTTCAAAGCTACGAATACGTATGCAGAGGTGGAATGTTCAGTGGTAGGATCCATAGAAACTAAAAACTTTAAGATTTTGTTGGACACAGGGGTGTAAGTGTCAGTGGCTACTAGGAATATAATGGGATGAAGGAAGCTAGACCCACCACGTTATAGGGTGCCCGGAGTGGGGGATAAGGAGGTCACGCCTTTGGGGTCAGTGACAGTTGACTTTCGAATAGAGAAAGTCCGATTTAATGCACGCATGGAGGTAGTACCGTGGGTAAGCGAGGGCTACGACATGATCCTACGAGTATATTTCTTGCATCAACATCATGCCAAAATTAACCATGGGCAACAAACTGTGAAACTTGGGGGAATGTTATTTCAGCTAGGGGAAACTGTTGTCAATGCAGAGCTGTCGTGAGGGGCATCCTATGTAATGAATAAACCAATTGAAGTGCATACATTAGCATTAAGGCTAAATTCGTATGAGTATGTGTCTAGTGGCACCGGGAAGTTGCTTTGGGTAAGTGTGGAGCCAAACCTACCTGTGGGTACAGTATGTGTTATTGAACCATTAGAGGATGATGAAGTTTTGGGTAGGATGATGAAGTTTTGGGTCCATTGGGTTGTTTTGTGAAACATAGTGTTGTACGCGTACAGGGAGGGAATGACGGGCGAGTAGTTCCCATGAACGTGGATAATTTTAGTGATGTAGACGCGAATTTGAGGAAAGGAGTTTTAGTAGCAAATATGGATGTGCCAGATGACAAGGACTTGTGTTCGAGAGGTAGGTGAAGCGATCAACCACTAACTGCTGATAGAACTGCATTGTGTGACAAAATTAAGCATTTGAAAGGAGGAGAAAGAGAACATATGGAAGAATTATTGTGGGAATTTAAGGATTTGTTTTTCCACAAGGGCCATTACCAGCAACTCCATTAGTTCAACACAGGATACCAACAGGGAATGAAGCACCTGTTTACCATAAACAATACAGAATACCAAGGAATTTGCAGCCAATTGTGGAGGATTTAATTGATCAGTACCTTGCGGACAGTATTATAGAGCATTGTAATAGTTGCTGGGGAGCGGGCATTGTCGTTGTGCCTAAAAAATCTATGGATGCAACTAAGAAATACAGGTTCTGTTGTGACTACCGATACCTCAATAATAAGACAGTAATGGCTCGCATACCCCATTCCAAACATATTGGAGACTTTGGATCACTTAAGACAGTGCCAGTACTTTTCTACGATGGATTTGACAAATGATTATCATCAGTTATAGGCGGCTCCAGAGGATCGTCCAATAACTGCTTTCACTACTCCTGGAGGCCATTACCAGTGCATTAGAATGCCATTCAGTTTGAAAAACACTACGGCAATGTTTCAGAGGTTGCTAGACAGTATCTTGAAGGGTTTGAAACCACAGTAGTGTCTGGTCTATTTGGATGACATTATAGTGTTTTCAAGTAGTATGGAGCAACATAGACAGCAGTTAAGGGAAGTCTTTATGAGGTTAAGAGCAGCTGGTTTGACATTGTGTCTGAAGATGTGTTATTTTGCATTAGAAGAAGTAAAATATTTGGGTCATATTATCAGTAAGGACGGAGTGCGAACAGATCCGAGGTTGGTACAGGCTCTAAGGGATTTTCGGGAACTGAAAACAGTTAAGTAAGTGCAATCATTTGTCGGACTTAACAGTTTCTATTGAAAGTTCAGGAAGGGTTGTGCAGATTTAGCACAGCCGCTGATGCGATTGTTATGGAAGGGTGTGAAATTTGAGTGGACAGAAGAGTGTCAGAAAGCGTTTGACAAACTGAAAGAAGTGTTAACATCAAGTCCAGTTCTTGTGCTTCCAGATTTTGAAAAGGAGTTTATACTAGCATGCAATGCATCGAATGAAGCATTAGGGTGTGTTCTTAGTCAGGAAATTGATGGGAAGGAACATCCTGTAGCCTATGTGCCTAGGCAGTTGAATGCAGCAGAGAGGAATTACTCAACAACTGAGAGGGAGATGCTTAGTGTAATCTATGGAATCACATATTTTAAATGTTATTTATATGGGAGAAGATTTTGGGTAGTGACAGATCATGCTGCATTGAAGTGGTTGTTGAGGTTGAAGGATCCGTCGGCGCATAAGCCCAGGAAGGAGCACAGTAATGCGGGTGCACTAAGTAGAAAGGTGGCAAAAGTAGAAGTCATAGGTTATGACCTAGCAGTATGGCAAGAACTACAGGATGTGGACAACGATTGTAAATTGTATCGGACACAGCCACAATTTAACATGTATGATGGTCTTATATGCAGGGAAACGAAGTCAGGGCCAAGGGTAGTGGTGCCAGCGCGAAGTTGAGGGATGGGGTTTTAAAGGAAGCACATGATCATGTGTTACCTTGTCATGGAGGGTGTAGAGCGACGTATAGGAGAGTGGCAGAGAGGTATTGGTGGAGAGGCAGGAAAGTAGATGTGGATCAGCATGTCAAGAATTGTATACCATATGCTCAGAGAGTAGATTTGAACCGGAAACAGATACTACTACAACAACTGCTGGAAGTGATGTGTCCATTCCCTATGCTGGAGATCGATGTCTGACGAACTTTCATTGGGGAACAGATTTGTTCTGACAATAATAGACTATTTTTTGAGGTATGTGGAGATGGTGGCTATGCCAAATCAACAGGCAGCAATGGTCGCGCAAGCATTAGTAAACAATTGGATTTTGAAGTTTGGTGAACTGGAGACAAGGGACCAGCTTCATGTCGGATTTAATGAAGGAACTGTGTGAATTGTTGAACGTAAAGAAGTTGAGGATGAGTGCATTGCATCCGCAGGCCAATGGAAGGACAGAACGGGTACACAGAGCAATCGGGAAGATGCTGAGTTTTTTGGATTCTCATCACTGTCGGTGGGACGAGTATTTGAAGCATATTGTATGCACGTACAATGCAGAAGTCCATACAAATACTGGTTTGTCTCCATATGATGTAGTGTAGGGAGGGGGGGGGGGGGGGGGCATGCCATCACCATTTGATTTGGTGAGGCTACAGAAAGGAAGGACCAGTGAACATGTACGTCAATTCACAAGAACAATTCGGGATGTTTGGAAACGGGTCAAAACGCAAATACAAAGGCTTTGGAAAAGCAGGAAGATGCAGTAAAGCAAAAAGGAAGTTTACCGCAGTATAGAATGGGGCAATGGGTAATGCTGTCCAGCCCCTATATCAGGGTGTATATGCGGACAAGGAAATAAAATTCCTGGATCTTTCCCGAATTTCCTGGTTAAAAATACACTTTCTCCCGGATGAAAACACACTTTTTCCGTGTTATTAAGTGACAGTATATTTTCCATCGGAGCTGTAAAACTTATCAATCTTTTGAATGGTTCTGTTTTCATACACAGGCGTAGAATTTCCCGGCACTTTAGAAAACTAAAGTCAGGGAAGAAAACTCCTTTTGGAAAGATTTTTGACGTGCAGCAACATTTATGTTGCATATTTTCATATTACGAAAGTATAAATTCGAATTCCACCAAACGCCGCATGTTATTTAGGGAACCACTGTAATCGAGATTGCGATGCGCTTTTGTAAGCCAGTCATAGTTCATGTCACGTGATCCTGCCAGACAATGACAGCGGATATTCAGACCACAGGACATGTGATGTAGTCAGCTAATAGCAACATCACTGTTAAGTAGTGCCGACACACAAACAGGAAAAGTTAATGTTTTAAATTAATGTACATAGTGTCACTACAAGAAAAGCAACGCTTTCACATATAATATTGGTCTCTAAGGTTAATAAGCTGCAAGAGAAGCTAAGCTTTCACATATAATGTTGATATTTTTTGCGCGTGTTACACTTTAGGATATATCATGCAAATGTGCCAGTAAAATTTTTAGCCAAGTCCAGTGACTTGTCCTCAAAGTTTTCCACATATAAATTAGCTAACACAGAGGGGAGAGAGAGCTTCCCGTAGCACTATATCAATTTGCTCATAATAACGACATGAATGTCTGATCTTCTGGGCTCGAAATACTTCTAAATGGCTTGTCATCAAACGCTCTGTGATTAACAAAATTCATTGTACAGTCTCGCAGATAGTTCAGTTTGCGTAAAAGGAAATTTACTTTGAAACTAATGCTTTTCAAACCACCATTTGCAATATTTTTCCGTGACCTGTTAGAAATAGGTTCGTTTCATTAGTCGTCAGAGAGCGACAGATAACAGGTGCCACCATGCTTTGTCTGCTGCTATGACACAGAAATCCCGTATGTTCGTACACGTAAAACATTAAAAGATCTTACATTATGTCACAAAAGAAAAACGACATCAGAGGATATTCCAAGAGCATCGGAATTTCGTGAACCATACTAAAATGGCACATTTAAAGTGCATACTTAAAGAGCACATTCGCATGTCCAGATTCCCAATGAACTAGGCCCCGACCTGATATTAAGCTTCTCGGTGTGGGTTTTGGGATGTAAATTTTCTTGGAGTGCCAATACTGTATTAACTCATTTTTGATTCTTTCTTATGGCATAATGCCATACGTGCTAGAAGATGAAAACATGCACTTGAAATTAGCCAATAAAGTGGAACTAAACACTTCATTTCAAACACATGGACTGCCACTGCATAGAAGATTGATAAAAAGCAAATTTATGTAGCAAACCGACAAAAATAACTTCATTGTTAATACTGCGCATATGTGAATCTAGCAGCTTGGGCGCGGCCTTACAATTTTCCCGGTTGCATCTAGCTGCTTGCTGTGACTGCTTATACAGCCAATAGCCACATTTATGTAGCCGGAAATGGGAGAAGGTACCACTCATAAGCCACTCAACTGCGTATGCGCATGAGCCCGCTCGGAACTGCTAAAACGAATCTAATGTAAACAGTTGTGACGTCATGCTCATCGGAGACAATTTGTTGTTACGAAGTATTGCATAGTCTTCCTGAAGCCTTTGACACATTTTGCTGTTGGCAAACGTTTGTATGAACACTGTGTTTTGTTGTTGTATATAGCACATTTCCTTTGCAATTTATGTTTAATTTTCCTTTTTTTCTCGTTCACATTTTATTGTTGCACTATTATTGTGCAGTAGCAGGATACAGTAATATCCTTTGTTAAAGTATCGATTCTTACCAGTCAAAATTACAAAAATTTAACTGAAAACTAAAACAACGGAAAATTCCCAGAATTCTAAAAAATTCCTGGGTTTTTCCCGGATGAAAAAATTCCCGGATCTCCCGGGTCGTATACACCCTGCATATGCAAAAACGGAAAACAAAGAAGTTCCTCATGAGGTATCAAGAGCCATACCGAGTTGTTGAAACCACATCTCCCATTTATATTAAGCTTCAGCTGCCAACTAGAACAACGATAGCACACCTTCGGCGGTTACAACCATTTAAGAGTTGCCCAGATGTTATTCCAGACGTGTCACAGGAAGGAAAGAGGAAGAAAGAGAGAGTGAAGAGATGCTAAGCACAGAGAAAACCAGGAAGATAGAGTACTGAATGAAGTACTGTATGCTTTGCGATCCAGAAAGTAGTAAAGTATTTGCAGAAGCAAAACATATAGAGCTCGAGGGGAGTGGGAATTTTAATCAATGGAGCTAAGTGTAACATAATAGGACCAATCTTCCACCTGCCAGCATCAGTTTCAGGAGTCACGCAATTGAATGTTACACAGCCACAGCTGTACTGGCCGGAAGCCACTTTAGAGTTTTTGCCAAGGCAGAATCTGACCTTGTTAAATCAAATTCTGGAGCCAGGTCTGTTGAGATCCATAAAACCAGTTCATTATAGATCAAGAGGGGCGCATATCAGCCGAACAGCTTGTGCAGTATAGAGAAAAGCAACGGCAAACAACATTCATTTTGAGAACCGCTGTGCCAAGTGTCATCGCAGCCTTAACTTTGTTATGTGTTGTTTTCTTTCTGATCAGGCGGAGAGCTAATTCCAAGTGGGAACCAAGGGTAGTCCAAGTCCCAGTGGATTGGATACCAAGGGCGTGAAACGAGTAGCTAAGGGGTTGATCGAGCAGTGGTCGCCAATAAGGAATTTTTACGTTTTGTTTCATGTCATGGTTTTAAGGGGCACTAGACCACATTTAAGTTTTCTAGTAGTACGGAAATATGTCATAGGTGACAACCCAAACAAGGTAAGAGCTAGTTAAGGGTCGTCCTGGGGACTGGGTCTTTCTGAAGAGGGGAATAATGTAGCGGCACTACCTTTTAGGATAGGGAAAGTTAGTTTTGTGCAACATTCTGAGCACAAGTCAGCTAGGTGCGGGCCGGATTGCAGCGAGTTACGCATACCAAAAGTTGCGAAGTAGAATAGAGGCCACAGGGCCATCAAATTGCTGAAAGAGTATATGTAGTGGTTTTGCATGTTGCAAATCACAGGCAGAAGGGGCCCACTGGCCAACCTAGCGTGTTATATGTATGTGACACGTAGCGGCGCATATGGCAAAACAGAGGCACACAGTCACGTATAATTAGCCTTCCAGTACATGGCAGATCGCTGTTTCGACCAACGTGGGGTCTGTAGCCAACCATCGGTGGGCCATTCCACGGCTCGCTACCATGGGCAGTTGTCCTGGCTTCCGATACATGCAGGGGGTCATCCTGAGGTGAGGGCCGCAGATTCGGACTCCAGATTGCAGGCGTTTGTTGTTGCCACGCAATCTTAGCCACGCAATCTTAGCCACGCCAGCGAGAAGCACGCAGTTGGCCGCCTGTGGCTCACACCGAGAAGCACTGAGTCAGCAGGGTCGCAGACTGCTGAGTCAACTGCCGGCATCCTGACGACGACGTAACTCTGCTGCCTTACAAGGCCGACTGACAGCAGTGCGTGTACGGGTGGCTGAGACAGCCATTCCACGCGAAGCCGTTTCGCAGACACTGAAGTGGCGTCCTCAGCATTTCGGGACCCAGTGATGCAGATCGAGAGGAACGGGGGCACTGTAGTTGGAAACAATAAATCACTTGGAAAGCTTGGCCAACTCTTAATACTGTGCCTTTTACCTCTCCCCACTACATTTAGTGTTGCTGTTACATTTGGTGGCAGAAGTTTCCACTACACAGGTGATCAGACAGGATGCTTGCATACATGTCACCTGCAGAGTCATGTCTAGACTTATCAGGGTCCCATATCATACTAACTGCAGATGCCCCACACCATTAGATAGCCTCCAACAGCTTGAATAGCCCCCAGGGATTCATGAGGTTGTCTCCATACCCGTTCACATCCATCTGCTCAATACAATTTGAAACAAGACTCATCTGACCAGATAACATGTTTCCAGTCACCAGCAGTCCAATGTTGGTGTTGACAGGCCCAGGCGAGGCATAAAGCTTTGTCTCATGCAGTCATCAAGGGTAAACGAGTGGGCCTTTGGCTCCAAAAGCCCATATCAATGATGTTTCACTGTATGATTCGCATGCTGACACTTGTTGATGGTCCAGTATTGAAATCCGTAGCAACCTGCAGAAGGGGTTGAGTTCTGTCACGCTGAACAATTCTCTTCAGTCGTCATTGGTCCCATTCTTGCAGGATCTTTTTCGGGCTGCAGCAATATTGGAGATTTGATGTTTTCCTGGATTCCTGATATTCACGGAACACTCATGAAATGGTCATATGGGAAAATCCCCACTTCATCACTATCTCAGATATGCTGTGTCCCATCACATGCACGTCAACTATAACACCACATTCAAACTTTGATAACCCGTCATTATAGCAGCAGTAACCAATGTAACAACTGCATCAGACCCTTGTCGTCATATGTAGGTGTTGCCAACTGCAGCACCATATTCTGCCTGTTACAAACAGTATATGATCAAAAGTATCTGGACACCTGGCTGAATATGACTTATAAGTTTGTGGCACCCTCCATCACAAATGCTGGAATTCAGTATGGTATTGGCCCACCCTTAGCCTTGGTGACAGCTTCCACTCTTGCAGGCATGCATTCAACCAGGTGCTGGAAGGTTTCTTTGGGAATGACAGCACATTCTTCATGAATTGCTGCACTGAGGAGAGGTATCGATGTCAGTCAGTGAGGACTGGCACAAAGTCAGCATTCCAAAACATCCCAAAGGTGTTCTATAGGATTCAGGGCAGGACTTCAGGCCAGTCTATCACAGGGGAGTTATTGTCGGGTAACCACTCTGCCACAGGCCGTGCATTATGAACAGGAGCTCGATCATGTTGAAAGAAGCAATTGCCATCTCCAAATTGCGTAACAGTGGGAACAATGTAGGCATGTGCTGTGATAGTGCCACAAAAAACAACAATGGGTGCAAGCCCCCTCCATGAAAAACACGACCACACCATAACACCAACACCTCCGAATTTTGCTGTTGGGACTACACATGCTGGCAGATGATGTTCACTGGACATTCGCAATACCCACACTCTGCCATCGGATCGCCACATTTTGTACCATGATTTGTCACTCCACACAATGTTTTTCAGCTGTTCAATCATCCAACGTTTATGCTCCTTACACCAAGTGAGGCGTCGTTTGGCATTTACCAATGTGATGTGTGGCTTATGAGCAGCCGCTCGGCCATGAAATCAAAGTTTTCTCACCTCCTGCCTATCTGCCATAGTACTTGCAGTGGATCCTGATACAGTTTGGAATTCCTATGTGATGGTCTGGATAGATGTCTGCCTATTACATGTTAGGACCCTCTTCAACTGTCGGCGGTCTCTGTGAGTCAACAGATGAGGTCAGCCTGTATGCTTTTGTGCTGTATGTGTCCCTCCACATTTACACTTCACTATCACATTGGAAGCAGTGAAAATCTCGTGTACAGACATTTGAGACAAGTGACACCCAATCACATGACCACATTTGAAGTCCGTGAGTTCCCTGGAGCATCCCATTCTGCTTTCTCACGATGTCTAATGACTACTGAGGTCACTGATACGTAGTAGATGGCAGTACAATGCACCTAATATGAAAAACGTATGTTTCTGTAGGTGTCTGGATACTTTTGATCACATAGTGTATCTCTGTATTTGAAGATGTGTGCCCTTACCAGTTTCTTTGGCACTTCAGTGTAGAAAGAGAATAAATAACACCACAGTGATAGACTGGTACTTCTGCAGACAACGGAAAAAATATGGTTTGGAAGCTAAGGAAACAATAATTAGAAATTGTAGTCAGAATAGAAGTAAAATGAAGTGAGAAGATGTCCAGGAATAGCACAAGTCGGAGAGGAATGACTGCAGCAGAATTTGAAATGGTGGTGGGTAATCTCAGTCTATGTCATGCAATACATGTGACCTGAACGTACTGTCCTGATAACATTTAAAAATCTTTGTGAATCTACAGAAAGGATGTAATGTCTACATTACATTTATGAATCACTCAATTTTGTATATCATTTTTATAGACTGACAAGATTATCAAGGTTTTCAGAAGAGCTTCTGTGAAGTTTGGAAGGTAGGAGATAAGGTACAGGCAGAATTGAAGCTGTGAGGATGGGTCACGAGTCGTGCTTGGGTAGCTCAGTCAGTAGAATGCCCACAAAAGGCAAATGCCCCGAGTTCGAGTCTCAGTCTGGCAAAAAGTTTTAATCTGCCAGGAAGTTTTTAAGATTTGATCTCATTTCAAATCTTATTTTTAAGCACCGGAAAACAATAACTGTTACCAGCATCTTGCTCTCGGGTCTGCGAAGGGTGCAGAGTAAACACCAGCAAATGCTACATGCCAGCAGCACCCTCCTGATAATTTTGAGCAGTTGCCTTGAGGAAATGTGAGATTTACAAAATTCGATCTGGTGACAGACTGGAGATACATACATTGAACACATCAGCCAGGAAAGCTTGAGTAGTAACAATTACATTATTATGACTGATATATTTGTCAAGAAGTAAACCATAAACATGAAAACATTGTCATACTTACCAAACCAACATCCTCTGTTGGCTCTAGCACAATCTTACGTGATTCTCTACAAAGAGTTATATAAAACTGTACAAAATCTGTCCTCTTAACCACCTGATGCAGTCCAAAGCACAATGCTATTATCGCCACTGACATCACAAAGAAGATAATAGTGTTCACGCGCTGATCATCTAGCAGCAACTTCGTTATAATGCGATTACTGGACACAAGAAATCCGGCTGCACCTGAAGAATCATTTACGACTGCAATAACATTTCCACAAAGATACAGGTGAAATAATTCAGTTATTAAGATAATGTTGAAAAAGTGACACACAAAAGAACTCACAATTTTAGTAGCACATTTGAGAACACTGTTTCCTGATCTATACTTTCCTGCAGATCTTAAATTATGAATTTAAGGAGTGTGCAATTGCTCCATTTAGTATTTTAATGTAAAAATCACCCAAAGAATCTAACCAACTGAGTAATAAGTTTCCAAATTGAACAGTTCTCAGGTATCCGACCAGGTAGCGTCGTAATTTCTCCTCAATATTTCGGCAGACTTACACGCTGCCATCTTCAGACAGACCCTATATATAGGGTGCTGAGAGGAACAGCACAGCATTTGTCAGGAACCACCTAAAGATGGCAGCGTGTACGTCTGCCGAAATATTGAGGAGAAATTACGACATTACCTGGTCGGATACCCGAGAACTGTTCAAATTAGAAATACACCGGGAAAACTTCAGATCACATATCAAGTTTCCAAATGTAGAATTCCATTTAACCAACACTAGAATTTTCAGACTTCCTTCAAACTTCACTCCTTTCTTAACTTATATTTACGGCCTGACCATATTTCTTCCTACTGTGTGGTCAGTCTGACTCACTGTTGTTCCCTTCATTCAGTTTTGTAGCCACTGTTTTACTTTTCCAGTAAACTCTACCCTACAATTGATAAAAACATTCTAAAGCCAAGATCGCACATTTTTAGCAAGTAAAATAGATCACTCCTTCTGTCGTCTCAAAATGAGAAAACTCAATCTGCCCTCCATTTCTTTCATACTTCTCACCTTGCCTCATTTTTCTGATTTATTGTTATAGATTTAATTTTTAAAAAATGCCACTGCCACCCACATGAATGCCATTACATCCCCCTCCCCTCTTTCTCTATTGTTTTCTGTTCATGATAAGACTAGTCTCGTCTTTCCTTTTCGAAACATGCCTTGGCAGCCCCTTCAATCTTCATTTCTCTGCCATAGCAATGCTGTCCTACTCCAGCTAATGAAGCAAGACTCAGAACTTATTTATAAATCCTGTCCCAGTCTTAGCACTGTAACTGCCTCTTTATGGTGCACATGGTTGACTTCAGCAAGTTATTTTTCAATAATGATACTGCAAACATTCCTGTGAATGTGTCTATCTAATAAAGCAGAAGAATTAAATGTATTAATAAGTCATGAATTAGAAGCTGTATTGAGAATGTGTCTTTCTGAGGGAAGTCTGAAAACTCTGGTATTGATGATAACATAACAAAATCAGTCTCCTTATAAAATTTCTTTTTGGCAGACTACTACTGTACACCTGGTGGTGCTTTATGTGAATAGCTATACCCACTAAGGATGTTCTAAAATCAAAAACATAGCAAATAGTGCCCTTTAGAGCAGAAAAATTGAGATTGCAGTAATATAAAATAAAGTCATGTAATGTATCATGGTAAATCTTACAATAATGACAACAAGTAAGATAGCCATGGACCAAATCCTGATTAACAAAGATAAATTCACTTGGTCTATGAGTGTATACAATGATTCAGTGACTATAAATCTTTAATACTTCTCATTCATTCATTCATCATGTTCTGTATATCCATAAGCAAGGGAAACCATCAGGGGCTGTGGAATAAGCCAAGGTATACATTAACAAAAAACATACTAACGGTAGAAGCTTTACCTGTACATTGTACAAACAACAAACCATCACTATACTATTATAGTATGTTGATAATTATTACTATTATTAATTAAAACACAATTTCATTCAGTTGTGATTAGTTTGAAACTAATAACTATCAACATACCGTAATATTATATGCAAGTGAGGGTGATAGGACTACAAAAATTGTAGACATCACTATACCAACACTAATAATTAAAAAAAAAAAGAAAAAAAAAAAAAAAAAGGTGGGGGGGGGGGGGGGGGGGGGGGGGGGGAAGCCTAAACACAGAGTGGTGTATTCCAGTTCACCAAGCAGCTAGGACAGTATTTCTACAAAAGGTACACATTTAATACTGGTTTTCTGTGCTCACTACTTCATCTATAATTCATAATGTGGTGTATTTTACCACCAAATGATTTTTGATGCTCTTGTGAACTCTGTAGATCATGTACCAAGTAAAAAATAATCTTTTCCTTATATTGTTAATATTAATATCAATAATGCAAGTATTCATTCCAATAACTCTGCGCACCTATAGGGGCACAGTTTGTGTGTGTGTGTGTGTGTGTGTGTGTGTGTGTGTGACCTCTAGCTAAAGAAATAATTTATTCAGAAATCTATAAGAACAAATTCTGTGTCTGTCTCTAAAAGCATATACATATAATAGGAAAATAGCTGGCAGAGACAAATAATTTAGGAGAAATGAGACCGCTCACTGAATAGCACAGCTGCTGGGTTGTCAACAGGCAAATCTACCAGCTTTCAGGTTGACTAAGGTGGATTGGGGGTTGTGCTGGGTGGGCAGATAATGGAGGGATGGCAGATGCATAGGCTAGGCATGTGATACACGGATAATGGAGCCTGTGGGGTGTGGCACATGATTGTAATGTGGAGATGTGGCTGGAAGGGGGTTACAAGACAGAAAGTGTTTAGCAGTGGGTATGGGAACATTGGGTTATTAATGGAGATTAGAACCAGAAGGGTTATGGGAGTGAATTACATTTTGCAAAGATAAGCCCCATCTGCATAGCTGAGAAAAGCTGGTGATGGAAGGAAGGATCCAGGTGGCCAGAGTTGTGAAGCAGACATTGAATTTGAGCATTTCAGCTGCATTTTGTGCCACTAGGTGGTCAACTTTCTTCTCGGTCACAGTTTAGCAATGGTTATTCATTCTGGTGGAAAGTTGGTTGGTTGTCATACTGACATAAAAAGCTGTGCAGTGACTGCAGCAAAGTTGGTGTAAGACATGGCTGTTTTCACCAATGGTCCTGCTTCTGATGGGGTACTGTAAACTCATGACAGGACTTGAGCAGGAAGTGCTGCAAGAGTGGATCGGGCAAGTCTTGCACCTGGGCCTTCCAGAGGGATATGATCTGTGTTGGGGCTGGAATATGTATAGAGATGGACCAGGATGTTGCTTAGGCTGGGTGGGCAATGGAAACCACTTTAGGAAGGAAGGTAATGATTTTGGATAAGATGTCCCTCATTTCTGGGCACAATGTTAGATAGCCAAAGCCTTGACGATGACAATCAACCAACTATCCACTGGAATCAGTGCCCACTGCCAAATGGTGGTCAATTACATTCTTGACAGCAGTTTGACAGTGGCCATTCATTCTAGCAGACAGCTGCTTGGTTGTCATTGCCATGGCTTGAGTTCAATGACTGCTTCACAATCCAGGCTATCTGGATCCTTCGCTTCACCACCAGCTCTTCTGAACTATGCAGATGGGAGTTATCCTTGCAACACATCCTTCCCTCCCTAACCCTCCTAGCCTTAACCTCTGTTAACAAATTGTACCCATACTCTCTACCAAACAGTTTCGCCTTCTTCTGACTTGTCATCTCCTCCCAATCCATGCCTCCACATCACCTTCATCATGTTCTGCACACTACTGACAAATACCAGTGAACCACATACCTAGTCTGTACACCTGTCACCCCTTTCTCACACATCCTTAGCCAACAAATCTCCTGCCTCCCTCTGAGAGCCATTAGCCGCACATCATCAACACCTGTTCCTGCCTCCTGCCATCTCCTCCTCTACCCTCCCCACCCAGCACAGCTCCCACCCCACCCTAACCCACCTGTGTGAAATGCATTCCCAATAATGTATGTCCAGCCAGTATAATGTAAGGGCACAGGTGTGTGTGTGTGTCTGTGTGTGTGTGTGTGTGTGTGTGTGTTTTTATACTCTAACTCAATAAAAGATTTATTCTGAATATTAGCGAGTGTTCTTTCCCTTTTCTTTGTGCCTGTTGATGACTCAGTGCTTCTGCTATTCACTGACCGTCCTCCTTTACACATAAATTATTTCCAAAAGCTTGTACTTATTCGTTAATTTGAGTCAGAGGTATACACAAAGGATTCTGTAATTTTACAGTTTCAGGTATGAAAATAGAAGGAGTTTATACTTACATGCAAATACAAAACTGCACTCAAACAACCTTTGTCCAGAAATGAGCAACTGCTACCGCATTTTCTTGTGAACTGAACAATTCCTCTTCTTTCCAAGAATTACAGTAACATAAGCAACGAGACAGATGTTTCATTTATGTACTTCTCCACATGCACAAAGTGTTGGCCCTTGCAAGTCTCCCCATTTCATTACGTTGTTCTTGGTTTTGTGATGCCCATTCATAGCCTGGTCAGTGATCTACACATTTGGTCCAGTCAAAGTTGACTCTGGCAGGTAAGTGTTCTCCTGGCTTTACCCACAATTGAGGATGATTTATTTTGGCTGCCCATACTTTTTGTCTGGCTTTCTTGGCTGACGTATTTAGTAAAGATGTTGACTGTAAAAAAAAGCACTTCCTAAATTTCAGTCTGTGCCTTATTTCCTGCAGTGGATGTAACTCAATTTCTTTAACTTTCTTTCTTTTGTCATTTGCAGCTACTTTCTGGTGTGTGTCAGGAGCAGCAACACCCGCCACGCTGTACAATTTATAAACAGTAATTAGCCTTGCAATTTCGTTAAGATCTGTGTTATTTCTTTCATGTGAACAGATTTATATCACATTGGGCAGGGTTATTCACCAGTTGAGAAACAAAGTGTCATAGCAAAAGTACAGATCACTTATGGTTGGGTACTCCAATTACTACCAACTAGTTTCCAGATGACGATGTTTCAAGCTGACATCTTATGTTTAGCATCAAAGCAGTGCTGCTGGTAAGTGAGTGATCTGTCTAAGGTAACTGCAAGATATTTGAGTGTATAACAATGCTCCAGATCAATGCCTTCCCAAATCACTTTCAAATCCAGAAGCATTGTAGTGATCATCAATTTTTATCTCATAATATTTATTGATCTGAGGGGATCGTTTTTCTAGCTGTTTCTTAACTCTCCAAAAGTGGACAAAACTGTTTGTCAATTAGGCAAATTAAAGTAAGTACTAGATTTGATTATAGCCAGATGAGAAAATTCTACACAATTTCAGGTAATAGTAGTCCTACATTTTGATAATGTAAACACTGTGCATTACCATTCAACCAACAATAGTATAATGCAAGCAGATGATAATCTCCATGTAGCCATGTTTGCAGGTTATTTTCAATGCGGAAGACGAGGCTGTATTACTATTTTGAAGTCATAATGACTTGCGATTTGAAGCATATATGTATCACACAAGTTAAAGTTGGGCTCATAGTGTAGCTATTGTGCACACCATACAGGATTTAAAGCTGGGTCTTCTGCTTACTAGGCAGATCCGTTGACCACTACACCATCCAGACAACAGTTATCACTACTGCACAGACTGCTCTATCATGCCTCCTTTCAGACTCAAATTCTCAGCTTACACCTACTCACTACTGATGTAGTGTCCCTGCTCATTAGCCTCAACACTCACAGCATCTTCCCATAAAAGTTTGAGCTTGGAGTGCTTCTGCACAAAAGGGATCATTGGCCATCATTGCCATAATTATGTATGTGATGTCTATTCTTTTGCACTTGTCTAAAAGAACAGACTCCATGTCGTGCAGCCACTATGAATCAAGACACAAAGAAATTAAAGACATTAGCTGCCAGTAGGCATTGAGCCTTTACTGACAGACAATATCCTATCCAGCTCATCCATAAACATATCTCCTGTGCTATCATCCAGTGCACATTTCTCTCAACGCTGTAGTTGGGAGTTGTGTCTCCAGTATATCCTGCATTTTCACAGTCCTGCTGGCCAAAATCTCTGCTAATCTGTTTCCCACTGGCTCACGTTACCTGTTCTCTTTCCTCTTCTGTTCACACCACTTCTTCCCCATTTAGACTGTGTAGTGCCTTCCCTCACCACTCTTCCTACCTTTCTTCCAAACCACGCAAGCACTCTCGCTCTCTCGCCCCTTTGCCAGCCCCCCCCCCCCCCCTCTCTTCTCTTCTCCTCTCTCTCTGTCTCCCTCTTCAACTCCACTTTCCCCTCCTCTCCTCCCCTCCCTTCCCCTCTTCATCTCTCTCAAATGCTCTACCCTCCACCTTTGTCTTGCTGTATGCCTGGTGAGTCATTAGTCCTTACTTACCTTCTCCCCATCTCCATCTGCCCAAGCAATTGCTCTCAAGTACTGATAATCAATAATCATTCTGAAACTTCCTGGCAGATTAAAACTGTGTGCCTGACTGAGACTCGAACTCGGGACCTTTGCCTTTCGCGGGCAAGTACTCTACCAACTGAGCTACCGAAGCACGACTCACGCCCGGTACTCACAGCTTTACTTCTGCCAGTACCTCGTCTCCTACCTTCCAAACTTTACAAAAGCTCTCCTGCGAACCTTGCAGAACTAGCACTCCTGAAAGAAAGGATATTGCGGAGACATGGCTTAGCCACAGCCTGGGGGATGTTTCCAGAGCACTTGCCCACGAAAGGCAAAGGTCCCGAGTTCAAGTCTCAGTCGGGCACACAGTTTTAATCTGCCAGGAAGTTTCATATCAGCACACACTCCGCTGCAGAGTGAAAATCTCATTCTGGAATAATCATTCTCATTGCGGGAGTGTGCAATCGGGTGTATGTGTGGTCATGTGGGTTAATCTATGGACTTTTACTACAGAAAGAGCAAGAGCTCAAAAGCTACTGTGAATACTTTTTTCTGTTATGTCTTTTTATGTACAATGTATCATTCTGCTATAGGTGAGTGGTTGCTTTTCCTTTCCCTTATTTTACACACTTTTCCAACAAAAAGCTCTATCCACATCACCAGAAGTAGTGTTCTGCCACCCACCCAGCACACAGAATATAAATTTGTAAACAGCAGCAGACATTATCAGTACATTTACAAAGCTGCCAGGACTTATTTCTGCATTGTACATATGACACTATAAGCAATTAATGCACTGAAAATCCAGTTGCAACAAAGTTTCTTGCATTTTGTTGCAGAGAGATTTGAAATGGAACAAACATGTACTGACTATGTGCCTAGATGTTGCCATAATTTTTAGATCTGATGATGGCAGTAGAGCCACAACTGGTTATCAATTTTAATACAGCAGCATTAGACCAAGATATTGCCTTTTATAATATATTGTTCCTTATACACTAAAGCATCAAAGAAACTGGTACAGGCATGTGTATTCAAATACAGAGATATTTAAACAGGCAGAATGAGGTGCTGCAGTCGGCAGTGCCTACATAAGACAACAAGTGTCTGGTGTTATTAGATTGGTTATTGCTGCTACAATGGCAGGTTATCAAGATTTAAGTGAGTTTGAACTTGGTGTTATAGCCAGCGCATAAGCGATGGAACACAGCATCTCTGAGGTAGCAGTGAAGTGGGGATTTCCCATATGATCATTTCACAAGTGTACTGTGAATATCAGGAATCCGGTAAAACATCAAATCTCCGACATTATTGCGGCAAGGAAAAGATCCTGCAAGAATGGGACCAATGACAACTGAAGAGAATCTTTCACTGTGATAGAAATGCAACCCTTCCACAAACTAATGCAGATTTCAATACTAGGCCGTCAACAAGTGTCAGCATGCAAACCATTCAGTGAAACATTATCGATATGGACTTTTGGAGCAGAAAGACCACTCGTTTAACCTTGATGACTGCATGACACAAAGCTTTATGCCTTGCTTGGGCCCGTCAACACTGACATTGGACTGCTGATGACTGGAAACATGTTGCATGTCGAATCTCATTTCAAATTGTATGGGGTGGATGGATGTGTAAGGGTATGGAGACAACCTCATGAATCCATGTACCCTGCATGTCAACAGGGGACTGTTCAAGCTGGTGGAAGCTCTGTAATGGTGCAGGGCATGTGCAGTTGGAGTGATATGAGACCCCTGATACATCTAGATACAACTCTGACAGATGACACATACGTAAGCATCCTGTCTGATCACCTGCATCCATTCCTGTCCATTGTGCATTCCAACGGACTTGGGTAATTCCAGCAGGACAATTTGACACCCCATGCATCCAGAATTGCTACAGAGTGGTTCCAGGAACACTCTTCTGAATTTAAACACTTCCGCTGGCCATCAAACTTGCCAGACATTAACATTATTGAGTGAATCCTGGATGCCTTGCAACATGCTGTTCAGAAGACATCTCCACCCTCTAGTACTCTAACAGATTTATTGACAGCCCTGCATGATTCAAGGTGTCAGTTCCCTCCAGCAGTACTTCATACATGCCACATCATGTTGCGGCACTCCTGCATCCTCGCGTGGGCCCTACACAATATTAGGCAGGTGTACCAGTTTCTTTGGCTCTTCAGTTTATAAATACAACACCTTGTACCTGCAGTGATCTTTGAAAGTCATAAATGTAAGCAATCCCAGTTTACTGCTTGCTACGACAATTTTTTTGCATATCTCAAATATTGGTCCTTAATCCGGGAAACTTTGCAGCAGTTCATGAGGTTGTCAGAACCCAAAACAGAGCCATTAGAATTCTTACAGGTGGACACAGATATATAGTTATGTATTCCATTGTTTAAAATACTGAAACTGCTATGATTGCCTTACATTTATATCATCACATAATAATGTATATCAATAACATAATGTAATGGGGGATGATTGTGATATGAGGAAAAATGGTAAAATAGTGCAACAATACAAGATTAAAAGGAAACTTGCATGGTATAGCAAGTAACATAAATTTGTGTCAGTAAGGTACATGCTGTACAGGAATTAAACTTTTCAACAAAGTGCCACAAAACATAAAATATATAGTAAATAACATTGGTTTTGGAATATCTACTAGGGCAGTGGTTTCCAACCTTCCTTAGACCACCACCCCAGAGTATGGATTCTAAAACGCATTTTTTAAGAGCTATAAGCACTACTTTAAATTTGTTGGTGATATGAGTGTGTATAATAATATTTAGCTAGCATAGACTATTAACTGGACAAGGGTTCCAAACCATTAGTCAAAGATCATAATGAAGACTCAATATGAACAACAGCAATAGTAAGCTACACTTGACAAACATGAACATCAAAAATAAAAAATGAAATCAAAGTAGCTACCACAAAGCACAGGACCATATAGAAAATTAATAATCTTGGCAGTATCAGCATTCATGTTACAGTCAGTCTGCACATCTAAAACAGTTTTGCATATTATTGGATGCCAACAGAACATATAATACGGATGATGGAGAGGCATCTCGGCAAATTAGTAACAGGAGGAGAGCACAAACTGGATGACAACTAGTTATTTGTTTATAACAATATTGTAATATTTAAAAAATACATTTACCATCTTCAAGGGCAAGGCAATTAGATTCAGGCTGATTATAAATATATTTCTCTTAACCTATGACACTTTTTAATAATTGAATATCACTCCTAGCAAATTTAAACATTTCTGAATACTGAATGCTTTCGTAGTTCACTGTCACCTAGAGTTCTACCTTCATTAAATCTGTCAAACATCTGTTTCTTGTGTCACACCAGTTTGTGGCATAATCACCATCTTTGTTCACACTGCTGCTAAGGTAATCTCAATGATTGCTGAACTCCCCAGAAAAGTAACCTACACAAAGTTAGTTAGTTACATGTTCCATGGATTATTTTGCACAATAGATCATAATGCTGTGGAATGAGTCATTTTACATTCACATTGCAAATTAATTTCTACATATGGTTACATTATGAATATTTCTAAGAGCTTCTCTCTCTCTCTCTCTTTTCAAAAAGAAAAACGATATACAGATATTAGTAGTTCCTACACACCACCTTTTACACATTACTGTAACAGAAATTCTTCTACAGAATTGAAGGAGTTGTTGTCAAGGTGAAACTTTATCAGTTTCTTATCAAATTTTACTATGTTGCCTTCAGACATTTATATCAGTGGATAAGCGATCAAAAATTTTTGTTGCAGCATTGTGCACCCGTTTTTTTGGTAAAGACAACCTTAATATGGGGTAATGAATGTCATTTTTACTTCTGGTATTGTAATTGTGTACCTCATTGTTCCTTTTGACCTGCAGTCAGAATGCCTCACTCATGAAACAGATGTCTACAAGATGATCATGGGTGAACACCACAAACAGTATAACCCCGCTTTTACTTTCCCGGAATTAACGTTTTCCCGCCGTTTACGATATTTTTTATACGTCCCGTCAAATTTCCTATGCCCACAATGTTAATTTGCACCTGATTTTGCGTCATCATAATTATAATTTTCCCGCGATTTACGCATTACGGAAAAATGTCTGTGGAGAAAATATGATGCTTGCATAATGTTAGCCGTCCAGTAGTATTTACAGATATTAAGTGGTTAAGTTTCTTGGCATCAGGGCACTCTATTCATCGGATTTGAACGGGTAAGCGAGTAAAAGTTGTAACAATTCGTGCATATTTCCCGCCGCTCCCTAGCTCTACGTGGGCTAGTGGCTGATGGGAGTAACTAGTTTCGTTCGAGTGAAGATATTATGACCAATCACAACCATTTTCAAACTGTCTCTGCTGCGCAAATGTAGTTTCGTGATTGTTGTGATCATCGTGACACCTTTGTCGAAGGATATTTATTGTGTTACGGCTTATGGCCACGTGGAGCGATATTTGACACCGTCATTCGCGTTGTGTTGCTGTTACTCAAATGTTTTAAGTGTAAACAGAGTGCCGGTTATGTATTGTATTCATGCTGAGCAAAACGTATTTCGAGAATTTATTCTCGTTGTCAAGCGAAGCATTTACGTATGTATTTTTTGTTATGTTACATAAACAAACAATGTGAGTGATAGTTTACATGTGTGTGTGGTTTCCCACATAACTGATGAGGCACAGTACCTGATAACCTCAAAAAGACGAGTACAGTGCAAGAGACGCAGGATAACACATATTCAAACACTATACAAAATTCTTATTTACGTATTTGCACTTGACAACGAGAAAAAATTATCGAAGCGCGTCATGCTAAGCATGAAAAACACGTAACTAGTGCAGTATTTCAATATGTAAATAATGAATGACAGCTAAAGGCTTTCCAAAAACATCGATTATGATGTTTTAAATTAAAAATTCTCGAAACGCGTCGTTAAGCATGGCTCTGAGCAATATGGGACTTAACTGCTGAGATCATCAGTCCCCTAGAACTTAGAACTACTTAACCTAACTAACCTAAGGACAAAGACAGATCCATGCCCGAGGCAGGATTCGAACCTGCGACCGTAGCGATCGCGCGGTTCCAGACTGTAGCGCCTAGAACCACTCTGGCCGGCCGTTAAGCATGACAAAATACGCAACAAATGCAGTGTTTCGGTATTTAAATAATGAATGACAGCTGCAGGCTTTTCAAAAACATCGATTATGACGTTTGAAATTAAGTCAAACGTTTCCACTTCCCAGACAGTTACCAATTCCAGTTACACCAGCGGTTTTTATTAGATAATAAACCATTATTAGATAATAAAAATGTTCCTGACAAGCCTTTTGATGCCTGTTATGTACATACATCATACATAAAGTGCAAGGGGGGTATCCTATACGTAACTTTTACAGCTTAAAACATTATTTCCCACCTTTTACATTTTTCCACATTTTACACCATTTTTTTAAGTCCCTTGAAAAGTGTAAAAGCGGGGTTTCACTATATTATTCTTACAGCACATTTTTGGGCAATGAAGTCATTCATGTGGACAGACAGCTTGTTGGCTTTCATGCCCATATAGAATGCAGCAGATTGGTTGCAGCTTAGCTTGTAGATCACATGACTGGTTTCACAGGTTGCCCTGCCTTTGATAGGATAGGTGATGTTAGTGATCGGACTGGAGTAGGTGGTGGTGGAAAGATAAAGCATGCTGTGGACAAAGGCTCTGCCACTGTTGTTTTTAACCACAAGGATTATCTGGCAGAAGGGCTCCACCAGCTGTCAGATACTTCCATTCACAAACCTTGCCATTGATCCCATTCCAGAAATCTAGCTGGATCTCCAATCACTACTCAAATCCTTAGGCCCATCCCAGAACTTCCCCCAGGAGTCCATCTCTCTACTCACCCCTACCACTCCCCGCACTCCTACCTTCTACATGCTTCCTGAAGTCCATAAACCTAACCAGCCAGGATGCCCCATTGTGGCCAGTTACTGGGCCCCAACTGTGAGAATCTCTGCTCTCGTAGACCAACACCTTCAACCCAGAACCTATCCTCGTATATAAAAGATACCACCCATTTCCTCCACTGATTCTCCTCAGTTCCTGTCCCTTTACCACACAGTGCCCTGTGCATCACTATTGATTCTACCACCCTATACACTGACATTCTTAACGCCCATGGCCTTACTGCTATTGAATACCACCTTTCCTAACACCCAACGGATTCCAAACCAACAACCTGCTTCCTAGTCGCCATAACCAACTATATCCTTGCTCACAATTACTTCTCATTTGAAGATATTAGCTACAAACAAATCTGGAGTATGGCTATGGGCACCTGGATGGCTCCATGCTATACCAACCTATTAATGGGGCATCTAGAGGAATTCTTCCTAAAAACCCAGAATCATAAACTCCTAACCTGGTTCAGATTCATGATGACAACTTTGCGATCTGGATAAAGAGTGTGGACACACTATCCACATTCCTCCAGAACCTCAACAACTTCTCCCCCATTTGCTTCACCTGGTCCTACTCAACCCAAGAAACCACCTTCCTAGATGTTGACCTCCACCTCAAAGATGGCTACATCAGTACCTCTGTCCATATCAAACTTACTAACCACCAGCAATACCTCCATTTCGACAGCTGGGGACTTCTTGGTATGGAACAGGTGTGTTCCATACCAAGAAGTCCTTTCTGTACAGCCTAGCCACCTGTGGTCGGTGCATCTGCAGTGACGAGCAGTCCTTCTCAAAATATACCGATGGTCTCACTGAAGCCTTCACAGACCACAATTATCCTCCCAAGCTTGTACAAAAAGAGATCTCCCATGCCGTATCTCTCCAGTCTCTCACCATCTCCCAAAGCCCCACCATCTGGCCACAGAGGAGCATTTCCCCATAACTCAGTGTCACCCAGAACTGGAGCAAATGAATTATATTCTTCGCCAGGGTTTTGACTACCTCTTGTCATGCCCTGTAATGAGAAATATCCTGCCCACTATCCTTCCCCCCCCCCCCCCCCCCTCCCATAGTGGTATTCCGCGTCCACCGAACCTACACAACACACTCGTCCATCCTTCACAAACCCTGCTCCCAACCCCTTACCTCATGGCTCCTACCCCTGTAACAGACCTAGATGCAAAACCTGTCCCATAGATCCTCCCACCACCACCTACTCCAGTCCGATAATATATCCCATCAAAGGCAGGGCTATCTGTGAAACCAGTCATGTAGTCTACAAGCTAAGCTGCAACCACTCTGCTGCATTCTATGTGAGCATGACAACCAACAAGCTGTCTGCCTGCATGAATGGCCACCGACAAACTGTGGGCAGGAAACAAGTGGACCATCCTGTTGCTGAACACACTGCCAAACATGACATCCTTCATTTCAATGACTGCTTCACAGCCTGTGCCACATGGATCCTTCCCACCAACATCAGCTTTTCTGAATTGCGCAGGTGGGAACTTTCCCTGCAATAGATCTTATGTTCCCGTAACCCTCCTGGCTTCAACCTCTGTTAGTCACTGTCCTCACCCATCCAGCCCCTTCCCTGTCCCCATTCTAGCACTACACAGCTATCATTCCACCATCACGCCCAGTCTTTTTACTTCTCTCCTTTTCCACTACTCCCCCCCCCTCCCCCCCCCCCACCACTCCCCTGCCCTACGTCTAACCTGCAGCACTTCTCTGTCCACCACCCCCACCATACTATCCCTCCCCCTCCTTGCCCCAGCCGCCTCCTCACCCCCACCCAGTCGCTACTCCCATCATGCACTAGTGCTGCTGCTCATAGTGTGGTTTCAGTTGCCTGAGACTGCAGTTTGTGTGTGTGTGTGTGTGTGTGTGTGTGTGTTGTTGACAAAGGCCTTAATGGCCGAAAGCTTTATTTGTTGTGTCTATCTGTGACTCAGCATCTCTGCTATATTGTGAGTAGCAACTTCCCTTTTCATAACATTGTTATTATTCTTAAAAATGTTTGTCCTGGAGTCATTAATTATTTTAAACAATTTCCACTGAGGGGTATCTATACTGTAGGGTGCTATGTTATTTATCTTAACTAACTGTGCATCATGATCAGAGAGAGTATTTGTTACTGCATAAACAGTTATCTTCTTGCTTTGAGCTTCATCAAAGAAAATATTATCAATTAGGATCCTACTGTCTTTATCCACTCTCATTGGAGAATTAATTACTGAGGTTGGATTGGAGGATCCAAGTAAGGTTTCCAGATAATTTTTTCTGTCAGAATCTCTTAGAAAATCTATATTGAAGTCACAGTAAGGAATCCAGGTTCCTCATAAATAGTTCAAAATTTCCCTGTGGGGATCTATAACCCACAATTAGAAGGGAAAATTTTTTCAGCATTAATTCACAAGAACACACTTCTATGTGCTGATCACTACAAAATCTACTTGTCTCAGCGTTTTTGAACTTGTGTTCCATCTTAATGTATATAATAATTCCTTTTCCCATGTAATTTCTGCATAAATAAGCTGCAATACCGTAATCTTTTATATGTATCTTATCTAACCCAGTGAATTTTCCAAGCAGAGAAGTTCTTCTACGTTACTACTCAATCCTCTAATATTTTGATGAAATAAGCTAAACTTTTCTGTGCATTATTAAATATTTTGAGGCATGTTTCATTATTTTCACTTTTTTCAAAATGGATGATTCTAAACCAAAAAGGGTGTCACCGTGACATCAGTAACTTCAGGGATCTTGGTACGTGTGATGGTGGCCCACCATACTATTATCTGCAAGGAGTTCAGCCAACCTATCTTCCCCTCTCCTATTCAGGTGTAGACCATGTCTGGCATACCGTATATACTCGAATCTAAGCCGCACTTGAATCTAAGCCGCACCTGGAAAATGAGACTCGAAATAAAGGGGGAAAAAAAAAATCCCGAATCTAAGCCACACCTGAAATTTGAGACTCGAAATTCAAGGGGAGAGAAAAGTTTTAGGCCGCACCTCCAAATCGAAACAAAGTTGGCCCATTGTAATATGAGACACAATTCAGTTCGAATGAAAGATGATACAGCTATAGTGGTTTGGTTCGAGTCGTAAGCTTTGCAGTTTGGTTCGAGTCGTAAGCTTAGCAGTTATGCTTTACCAGATAGCCATTGCTATGCGTCAGGCGCTCCGTCCGTATTTATACGGGTACCCATCCTTTTTCACGTGCTTCATCTGGTTTGAATCGACTGCTTATTTTGCTTCGAACTGATAAGTGCCGTTTTCTTTGTTATAGGTGTTTACGTCACTCTAAGCTGAAAATGCATGGAAGAAGAAGAAGGTGGTATCATCTCATTAGCGAAACAATGCCAAGAGATTGCTATTTGTTCTTACGTACACTGCTGCTTTCTTTGATAATGATCAACAAGAACCGAATAATAGACTGCGTATGATAGAACATGTTCTGAACGAGAGTTAGGCGAAAATTTTTCTCCGTTTGAAAATCTTTGCGGCCGCTTCTTTAGTACATCAAATTCTGCACAGAAACTAGTCATCTTAGATTTAAAAATCTAGTCAGTTGCCGTGCTTCATTTCTGACTTTATCACTATTAGGCACAAGAATAATACGAATATAAACATGACACGATACGTATATTCTTCCGCGTTTGCTGTTGTCTCACTCTAGTTTCGTAGTTTATTAGGCAGACAGGATTTAAATGAGATAGCAGAAAACAAGAAAGAATACATGGCAAAAGTTTATATTCGTATTATTCTTATGGTGAAGAGAATCCTGCATGTGATTCACATTTCATCAGGGTCTTATTAGCAGCTGTCTCTTCTCACAGGTAGGAAAAAATTCAGAACGTAGAGTTGGCCATATTGACAAACATCCCTAGTCTTGCCAGTCAGATTTTCGTAGAACATTGAAATTCTGCTTCATTCGAAGATGAACAATACGGAATTTGTATTTACTTCGTTGGATAATGTATGAAAATGCAGTGGTCGAAACTCGAGGCGGAGAAAAAAAAAAAGCTCGTCTTCCACTTTTTTTTTTAAGTGACGCATAGATTTTGGCGCCAGTATTTATCTCTGTGCCTACAAAGCATGCCTGTGTAGCGCTACATATATTTGACGGCAGAAGTTATTTGTGGCGGCGCCTACCAACATTTTTCAGAACTTCCGCTTGCTTTGCACTCGATTCTAAGCCGCAGGCGGTTTTTTGGATTACAAAAACCGGAAAAAAAGTGCGGCTTAGATTCGAGTAAATACGGTATTTCCATCTCACAATTGTAGCAACTGGCACTGCACTCATAAGAGATATCACTTCAGTCAAGAGCACCGCAGCAGCAGCCTAAGCAGGTCTAATACTTCCATTCATTTCCTTGTTGACCAGTCTGGTGAGGCAGTTGAGGATAGCAAAACAAAATTCTAAGTTTTAAAGCTCACACTCAAGAATCAATCACACAGAAGAATTGTACAACCATACCATCATTTGATCATCGGACAAACTCCCATATGGGCGATGTAATAATAAGCATCCCTGGCATACAGAAACAACTGAAAGATTTGAAAGCAAATAAAACACCAGGTCCGGATAGAATCCCAATTTAGTTTTACCAGGTTCTCTATGGCACTGGTCCTTTACCTAGCTTGCATTTATCGTGAATCTCTAACTCAACACAAAGTCCCAAGCTATGGGGGGAGGGGAATTGCAAGTGACTTCAGTGTATAAGAAGGGTGAAAGAATAGATCCGCAAAATTACAGAGCAATATTCCTAACTTTGGTTTGCTGCAGGATCCTTGAACATATTCCGAGTTAGAATACAATAAACTTTCTTGACACTGATAAGTACGAATCAATATGGTTTTAGACAGCATCACTCATGGTAAACTCAGCTTGCCCTTTTCTCACATGATATACTGTGAACTATGGATGAGGGGCAACAGGCAGATTCCATACTTCTAGAGTTCGAAAGCATTTGACATACTGCCCCATTGCAGGCTGTTAATGAAGGCACAAGCATATGAAATAAGTTCACAGATATGTGAGTGGCTTGAAGATTTTTTAAGTAACAGAACCCAGTATGTTCATCAGAGACAAGGGTATTGTAAAGAGTGCCCCAGGAAGGTGATAGGACTGCTGTCGTTTTCTATATACATAAATGATTTGGCGGACAGGATGGGCAGCAGTCTGCAGTTGTTTGCTGATGATGCTGTGGTGTATGACAAGGTGTCAAAGTTGAGTGGCTGTAAGAAGATACAAGATGACGTAGACAAAATTACTAATTAGTGTGAGAATGGCAGCTATCTCCAAATGTGGAAAAATTTAAGTTAATGCAGATGAGCAGGAAGAACAAACCTGTAATGTTTGATTACAGTATCACTAGTGTCCTGTGTGACACAGTAAAGTTGTTTAAACGTCTGGGAGTAACATTGCAAAGTGATATGAAATGGAATAAGTATGTGAGAACTGTAATGGGGATGGTGAATGATCAGCTTTGGTTTATTGGGAGGATTTTAGGAAATAATAGTTCACCTGTAAAGGAGATGGCGTATAGGACACTGGTACGACTGATCCTTGAGTACTGCTTGAGTGTACCAGGTTCGACTGAAATAAGACATCGAAGAAATTCAGAGGCAGTCCGCTACATTTGTTACTGGTAGGTACAAACAACATCTAAGTATTACAGAGATGCTTGAAGAACTAAAAAGGGAATCCCTGGAGGTAAGGCAACATTCTTTTTGAGAAACATGATTGAGAAAATTTAGAGAACTACCATTTGAAGCTGACTGCCAAATGACTCTACTACCACCAACATACATTGCACGTAAGAACCATGGAGATAAGATTTGAGAAATTAGGGCTCTTATGGAGGCATATAGACAGCCATTTTTTCCTTGCTCTATTTGCGAGTGAAACAGGAAAGGAAATGGCTAGTAGTGGTACAGGCTACCCTCCGCCACTCACCATATGGTGGCCTGAGAAGTGTCTATGTAGATGTCGATATGGATGCTCAACTTAATGTTCACATGGCTCACAGGAGTGTTTGGTTATGTCACTGCAATACTTCCATAGAACGAACATTTGTGTGTGTAGTTGCTACTCCTAAATGAGATTTTCACTCTGCAGCGGAGTGTGCGCTGATATGAAACTTCCAGGCAGATTAAAACTGTGTGCTAGACCGAGACTCGAACTCGGGACCTTTGCCTTTCGCGGGCAAGTACTCTACCACTGAGCTACCCAAGCATGACTCACACCCTGTCCTCATAGCTTTACTTCCGCCAGTACCTCGTCTCCTACCTTCCAAACTTTACAGAAGCTCTCCTGCGAACCATGCAGGACTAGCACTCCTGAAAGAAAGGATACTGCGGAGACATGACTTAGCTACAGCTTAGGGGATGTTTCCAGAATGAGATTTTCACTCTGCAGCAGAGTGTGCACTGACATGAAACTTCCTGGCAGATTAACACTGTGTGCTGGACCAAGACTCGAACTCGGGACCTTTGCCTTTTGCGGGCAAGTGCCCTACCACTGAGCTACCCAAGCACGACTCATGCCCCGTACTCACAGATTTACTTCTTTCACCAGTGCTAGTCCTGCATGGTTCGCAGGAGAGCTTCTGTAAAGTTTGGAAGGTAGGAGACGAGGTACTGGCGGAAGTTTCAGTTGCTACTCCTATTTCATAAAAATCACCCCTAATGCTGTAATTACTGTTCTTAGCCAGGCTGTTTCGGCTCCACAACTATAATAACCCGATCCTTTATGCCAAAACCTTTGCACAAATTCTTATGTCCTCTGTCGCCTGGGTACGGCTAGCACTTGACTTCACAGTACTTATGACCTGGTACCCTATTCCTAATTTGTCCAGCACCATCTGGCCCACACCCCTCCCATGACAACTACCTAGCAGCAAGACTCTTTTCTTCCTACTCTCTTTTGGTACTGACCTACACTGAATTTCTTTGTTAAAAGTCTACTGCACTCCACTGTACCCTACAACTGGATGAGGCTCTTCCCCTCCTTCTCTAGATTACAAGTCAAATTTATTCGATATTGTTAGCTGAATTGTAGATGAAGTTGAAGAGCTATTTTCCTTTTGCCCATTGCTTATTACCTTTACCCACTTCCCAAGATTCTTCCCACTTCAACCTATCTAGTTCAAATTTCGCGTGATCTAATTCAGCCTGAAGGGCACAAATCTTTGCCTCCTGCTCAGTGATTCTCTTCTCTTTTTTGCAAAACTTTCAATTCCATGGGAAAGCCTCGATGAGTTCCCCATTCAGTTCCCCACTACAGTCACTCCAGTCGAATTCCAACCCACAGTCTACACATACCACTCCCTTTCTTTGACTATCCTACAGCAACATCTGCATCTATCATACATTGCAACACAGATTATACACTTAAAAATTGAATTAAATCACTTAACACACTTATTACACAAATTTTCATTACTTAACAGCAACAAAAATTAGGCCTACAGGTTAGCACTTCATGTGTATGATATAACGTTAAAATTTATTTATGTCCACTTACAACAACGTAATACTCCCTCAATTGCAGTATCCATTCAATTATCTTAATCACAACAGAATGAATTTTTCACTTAGATGAAACAGTTCTACAGCCGTTTCAAAATCTTTGAATTCAGTCCTGCCTGTAGAGAAAATGCTGCAGCAGATGTATAGACGCTGTCATGTCATACAATAGCTTTTTTGTAGACACTGAAGCATATTGCTATAAAAGCTGTTATGGTCTTCTGTTACTTTTTTTCTGTCATGGGAGAGACAATCCGTTTAGGAGCTCTACTGCTTTGCTACCAACAAAACTTGTCTTTCGTTCTCTGCTGAATCTTAGGCTTTGGAAGTCTAATTTGGTTTTATATCTCTACTACACGTATCCTTTACAGTATTTTAGCTACCATTTCAAAAACTCACAACCAAAGAAACTATAACAAAGTCATTCTTCAAGAGGATAAGTTTTCAGATTACATTTATGCCATAAAAGAAACTTAAATACAAAAATATATGAATCTATTAAAAACAGATTCTCATAACCCCAATAAGTACAAGGCTGGAAAAGTAAATATTAAAGGGTACAGTAACCAACTCTGTATTACTGTTTCTTATTCAAAGTCATCCTAATGGCCTTTTTTTGAAATACAAAAATTCTTTTTGTGATATTGCTGCTGGAGTTTATCCAAACAGTAATTCCAGTCTGCAAATATTGTTCAAATAGAGCATGGTACATTGTACATAGAAGTTTTTTAGCACAATGTGCAAGGTGTTTCATAATAAATATTACAGTGCTTAATTTACAACAAAAAAACATTGTCTACATGTTGTCTCCACTGGAGCTTACTTGTGACCATAATTTCCAAAAACTTTGTAGCAGTAACTTCTTCCAATCTCATTTCATCTATGAATATATCTATGTGATCTTCTTTTTCTCTATTTATGAACACCATGAACACGGTCTCTTATTTATGATTAAGTCATTCTGTATGAGCCATTTGTCATGAGCATACAGTAGTTTTTGATACTTCTCACTGACTCTGATATTGCTTACAAACAGGTTGAATAGAATCAGGCCAAGTACAGATCCTCGAGGTGCACTGTACTTAATACCCCTAATTTCAAATCTGCATCCTGATTTTGTTGTCACATACTGTTTTCTGTTACTGATTTATGATTTTACACATTGCGCTGTATGTCCACATACATCACAGCGTTCAAGTTTTTCAGTCAGTGCTGTATGGGTGATTGTGTCAAAAACATTAGACAAATGCAGAAACATAGCAGATAGACAGATTCCGTTAGACTCGAGACAGCTGTTTGTATAATTTCCCTTTTCTGGAAACCATGTTGTGCAGGAATCAGAATCTTAGGTTTCTCTAGGAATGTCATCATACTAATTAACTCCTCCCAAACAGGACATGAAGACCCAAAGGCACCGACCGGCTGCCATGTCATCAAATGGTTCAAATGGCTCTGAGCACTATGGGACTCAACATCTTAGGTCATAAGTCCCCTAGAACTTAGAACTACTTAAACCTAACTAACCTAAGGACATCACACACACCCATGCCCAAGGCAGGATTCGAACCTGCGACCGTAGCAGTCCCGCGGTTCCGGACTGCAGCGCCAGAACCGCACGGCCACCGCCATGTCATCCTCAGCCCACAGGCGTCACTGTATGCAGATATGAAGGGGCATGTGGTCAGCACACTGCTCTCCTGGCCTTATGTCAGTTTCTGAGACCAGAGCCGCTACTTCTCAATGAAGTAGCTCCTAAGTTTGCCTCACAAGGGCTGAGTGCACCCCGCTTGCCAACAGTGCTCGGCAGACCAGATGGTCACCCATCCAAGTGCTAGCCCAGCCTGACGTCTCTTAACTTCGGTGATCTGACAGGAACCGGTGTTACCACTGCGGCAAAGCCGTTGGCTCATCATACTAAAGGGTGTCTCAAAAGAAAGATTATATTTGATGTGTCAATATAGTCTATTGACAAAATCTTTATTTATTATTATTTAAATATACAGTTTAGGATGTTACTTCTTAAAAATAATGTTATTTAAATGCAATCCAGCATGCCTGCTGCATTCATTTAAATGACGAACAAAATTTTGCATGACAGCTAGGCATATATGCACTTGTGTGTGGCTGTCACTGCACTGCGGATATTTTCTTTCAATTGCTCCAGAGAAGTCGTATTATTGACATAAACTTTAGATCTGACATATCCCCACAAGAAAAAAATGAATGGGGACCAAATCTGAACTGTGTGGGAGCCAATTTATGTCTCCCCTCCTGTAGATCAGTTTGCTAGGAAAAATTCATGAACACACAATATAGGTGCATTAGATGTGTGTGCTGTGGCTCTGTCTTGCTGAAACCTTGTCCTTTGGTTTGAAAATGAACCTCATCAGAGAAAAAGATTCTGTTAAATGAAGGGCACTCAGTTACATCATTAATGAACTGCAGCCTCTGTCTGGGACCCTCAGACTTTAATTCTTGCACTATTTGGGTTTTGTAAGGGTGCAGTTTAAGTCTTTTTGTAGAACTTGATGCAGTGATAATCTATACATATTTAAACAACTTACATGTCTATGAATGGAGACATTAGGATTGTCATAAGCAGACTGATTTAAACTCTCCACAGATTCACCTATTCTTGATGACACTGGTCACCAAGATTTCAATGTGGCCAGTATTGAAGCGGTCTCCTCAAACATTTTGATCCAATTCTGTATAAGGGGAACACATGGAGCATCATTTACATTATGCAATCCATGACCACTGCAAACTTTCCTCCATGCCACAGTTACCAAATCACCATTTTTGTTAATTCTCACACACAGAATGCGTAGTCTTCTCCCAAGAAGTGTTCCAGATCAGTTGAATTCCTAAAGGCCAAGCAAACAATGAATGTAAACCCCCTCCCCCCCACTCTCCTCAGATTTGTTGCTCATGCACAGAGGGCTCTTCAACTATAAATCTTGTTTTGAGACACTCTGTACTATATATGAGCAGCTATAGCATTTTTGAAGAGTCCATAGATACTGGTCTGTTGTTATTTGGGTCATCTTTGACACATTTCTTATTTTTAATTTTTCTGGGAGTACTCCTTTTAATGAGCTGTCTGCTATATGCAAAAGAGGTTCAATTGTTTCTTCATTCACATGCTTTATTAGATAATTTGATATTTCATCATCTCCTGCAGACTTCTTGGACTTTAATATCTGAGTTGTTTTTATGAGTTCTGTTTTTGTTTTTGGTTCCAGGAACATTGAGAGTGATGGTTGCCCAAGAATTCTATGATACTGTGACCTCTGGTGATTTCTTTCCCCCTCTAAATTTTGCACAGCATCTATAAAATTGTTGTTGAGTATATTAGCTATTTTTGCTCCATCTGTAACTATACTATTCTCACTTCAGTTGAGTTAGTAAAATTTCTATTTATACTGTTTTCACTGCATCTTTCAGTGTTGATTATGTCCCATCCTCTTTTACTTTTACGATATGAATTTGCTACAACTCTGTTTATTGAACTCTTATTGATTGCCTGTCCTTCTGATACTTTTTGTGTGTCTTCATATTCCCTGTTTGAGTTCTTTCACTCTAGTCCTTAGTTTATTTATTTATTGTTCCGTAGGACCACATTAAGGAGAAATCTCTATGGTCATGGAATGAGTTAATACATGAAATTATAACACGATAGTGGAAACAGATAAAATGAAATATAAGAAACATATTCAGGTGACAATTCGTAAGTTTAAATAAAGAAAATCAACAATGTAACACTGGAATTTGCTTAATTTTTCAGCTCTTCCAGGAGCTCCTCGACAGAATAGAAGGAGTGAGTCTTGAGGAAACTCTTCAGTTTGGACTTAAAAGTGTTTGGGCTACTGCTAAGATTTTTGCGTTCTTGTGGTAACTTATTGAAAATGGATGCAGCAGAATACTGCACTCCTTTCTGCACAAGAGTCAAGGAAGTGCATTCCGCATGAAGATTTGATTTCTGCCTAGTATTAACTGAGTGAAAGCTGCTAACTCTTGGGAATAAGCTAATATTGCTAACAACAAACGTTAAAGAAAATATATACTGTGAGGGCACTGTCAGAATTCCCAGACTATTGAATAGGGGTTGACAAGAGGTTCTCGAACTTACACCACACATAGCTCGAACAGCCCATTTTTGAGCCAAAAATACCCTTTTTGAATCAGAAGAATTACCCCAAAAAATAATACCATATAACATAAGCGAATGAAAATATGCGAAGTAGACTACTTTTCATGTTGAACTGTCACTTATTTCAGATACTGTTCTAATGGTAAATAAAGCAGCATTTAGTTTCTGAACAAGATCCTGAACATGGGCTTTCCACAACAGCTTACTATCTATCCGAACGCCTAGGAATTTGAACTGATCCGTCTTGCTTACAATATGCCCATTCTGTCTGATCAAAATATCGGTTCTTGTTGAATTGTGAGTTAGAAACTGTAAAAACTGATTCTTACTGTGATTTAGCATCAAATTATTTTCCACAAGCCATGAACTTATTTCATTAACTACATTATTTGATACTGTTTCAGTATTAAACACAAGATCCTTCACTACCAAGCTGGTGTCATCAGCAAACCGAAATATTTTTGAATCACGTGTAATACTAGAAGGCATATCATTTATATAAATAAGAAACAGCAGTGGCCCCAGCACTGACCCTTGGGGAATGCCCCACTTAACAGTGCCCCATTGGGACTGAACATCACTACCACTCTCAATATTGCGGAGAATTACCTTCTGCTTTCTGTTCTTAAAGTAAGAGGCGAACCAATTGTAAGCTACTCCCCTTACTCCATAATGGTCCAACTTCTGCAGTAATATTTTGTGGTCAACACAGTCAAAAGCCTTCGTTAAATCAAAGAAAACACCCAACGTTCGCAGTCTTTTATTTAATCTGTCCGAAACCTCACAGAGAAAAGAGAATATAGCATTTTCAGTTGTTTAGCCATTTCTAAAACCAAACTACATTTGACAGCAAATTATGGGAATTTAAATGCTCCAGTAACCTTGTATATACAACCCTCTCGATAACTTTAGTAAACACCGTTGGCATAGAAATAGGTCTATAATTGTCAACATTATCCCTGTCTCCCTTTTATAAAGTGGCTTCACTACCGAGTACTTTAATCGGTCAGGAAACCGACCACTCCTAAAGGAAAAGTTACAGATATGGCTAAGTACTGGGCTAACATACATAGAACAATACTTCAGTATTCTGCTAGATACCCCGTCATATCCATGAGAGTTCTTGGTCCTTAGTGAATTATTAACTCAATCTCCCTCTTGTCAGTATCATGGAGGAGCATTTCAGGTAACAGTCTCGGAACTCTTTTTTCTATGAGCGCTATATGATTCACTGTTTGGACTAGGTTTCTATTTAGTTCACCTGCTATATTCAGAAAGTGATTATTAAATACTGTACATATATGCGACTTATCAGTAACACGGACATTCCCACTACGCACTGATTCAATATTCTCGACCTGTCTCTGCAAACCAGCCACTTCCTTTACGACTGACCATATGATTTTAATTTTATCCTGAGACTTAGCTATTCTATCTGCATACCACATACTTTTTGCCTTCCTAATAACTTTTTTAAGCACCTTACAATACTGTTTGTAATGGGCTGCTGCATTTAGATTGTGACTGTTTCTAACGTTTTGATATAATTGCCACTTTGTTCTACAATATATTCTTATCCCTTTAGTCAGCCACCCAGGCTGCATGTTTGTGCTAGTACCCTGTTTTGAACGTTCTAACGGAAAGCAACTTTCAAAGAGCACAAGAAAAGTTTTGAGGAAAGCATTATATTTATCGTCTACTGTATCAGCACTATAAACATCTTGCCACTCTTGTTCCTTGATAAGGTTTACAAAGGTCTCTACAGCAACTGGATCAGCTTTCCTAAAAAGTTGATAACTATATTTAACATGTGTTGCAGCACAAAAATCTTTTAGAGTTAAAATTTGTGCATCATGATCTGAAAAGCCATTCACCTTTTTGCTAACAGAATGCCCTTCTAAGTAATGAGGAATGAACAAAAATGTTGTCTGTGGTTGTTCTACTGTTCCCTTGCACTCTCGTTGGAAAGAATACGGTTTGCATAAGATTATATGAATTAAGGAAGTCTACCAGCATCCTTTTCCTTGCACAATCACTTATACAATTAATATTGAAGTCACCACATATAACTAACTTTTTGTATTTCCTATAAAGTGAACCAAGAACTTCCTCTAGCTTTAGCAAAAATATTGTGAAATCGGAGTCTGGGGATCTATAAATAACAACTGTAAGAAGTTTAGCTCCACTAAATTTAACCACACCTGCACACAACATTCAAACACCTTTTCAGTGCAGTACTTTGAAACATCAACTGACTCAAATGGGATGCCATTTTTCACATACATGGCTACTCCCCCACACCGCAAAGAGCTCCTAGAAAAGCTGCCAGCCAACCTGTATCCTGGTAAAGGAAGCCTCTGAATTATCTCCTTATCTAAGAAGTGTTCAGATATACCAATAATTTCAGAGTCAACATCTATAAGCAGTTCACTAACTTTATCTCTAATACCTCATATATTTTGATGAAATATACTAATTCCCTCATTAATCGGATACATAAGCTTTGTCGAAAGTGGTTTCTTTGTTAGAGAGACTTCCCTTAAACAGGAATACCTATCAGATGACTTCAATCTAAAAAAGGTACAGCTCTAATACCCACAACTACCGGAATTTTCCCATGAGTGATCCCACCACCGCCATCTATGCTGTCACCTATAAGCTTTGCCAACCTCCTCTTTCCATACCTGTTGAGGTGTAGGCCATGTCTAGTGAAACCCATCCTGCTGATAGACTCCACCGACACCACTGAAATGTGACTCGTGCCTTCTGTCATCAGTGCACCCCCCAAGTCTCATGTTATTCCGCCTGACGGCTGTATTAGGATGAGGCCAATCGTGACGTTGAAACAGTTCCACGAAATGCACATTTCTTTTATTTCTTTGTTGATCCACTTCCTGCTGTAACTTTCTTTACCTGACACATCATTCTATGGAAGACTGCATTAGTGTGTTAAGAAATGCACCATACTTCTCATACGTGCTTTGGGCTTGTATTGTTTCAATCCAATCTTCTTTCCTCAATGTTATTTTAAAAGTTTCATGTACTGTAGATCTATAATCCTGACTTTGCTCTTCTCTTACTTTATTTCTGTTTTTGAGCTGCTATTTTTGTAGATACATAACATTAACTCTCATGATCAGAGATTGCCGTTTGCAGAACTTCTGCTTCACATTCACTATTTCCTATATTAGTGATAATGTTATGAATGATGGCTTGACTGATCTGCCATTCTTGTAGGAACATTTGTTATTATTTTAATATTATATTGTAATAATGTTTCTTTTAATTCTTGTTTTGGTTTTAATTCTTTACTACCCATTTCTATGTTGTAGTCTCCACATATTACACCACCATTCATGTTAGACTTCCATAACAATTTTACAAGGTTTTTCAGAAATGTAATATTATCATCTGGAGACCTGTATAGACAGAAAATTCTTGGTTCTTTACTCACATTCCAGTAATTCCTTAATCTTTTTTAATGCATGCTAAAGGTTGCAGTAACTGGTATCTTGTACACTATCAATTTTCTTCTTATAGACAGCAACATCTTCGTCTTCATTTGGGTCTACAGAAATAATTAATCACATTAAAGCCTCTTATTATTAGATTAGCACTTCTAGATTTTTGTTGTCTAGGTATTGAATATTTTGGTGCAAGGCTTTAATTGTAGTTTCCTTTCGATGCCTTTGGAGTTGTTGAATCTGTTGTATCTACAGATTGACATGTGACGAAATTGTATTCATTATTATTTATTTTGTCTTTCTTCTCTTTTATTGGCTGTGGAATAAAGGACAGAATACTGAGGTGAGGGCCAAGGAGGCTAATAACAGAAATGAAGAAATAGGTTCTTGGCTCTTGGCAAGATTAATGTAGTTTATTAAACAAATTGTTCCAGACTCTATGTCTACAGGTTCTTGGTGAAACCTTGTCCAGTTAATGGCTGATGCAAGCCAAATACTACTACACACAGTCATGTCACCAACAAATTTAAAATTCACAGACATTACATTGGCAGTCAGTGTTTCTCGGTGGCCACTGAAGGCAGGGCCTACTTTTGCAAACTGTACCTTCTGTGTCTGGTTTGAGAGAGATACTTGGACATGCAATGAATGGCCAGTAGGCTGTATTGGTTCGATTTATTTGGCAACATTATTAGATGATATTAAATGGACCACCGTCTTAGTTAACCTTTGTATGTCTGATTTCTAAAATACTGACAATATTCTCAGAATGGCAATACCTTGATTAAGAAAGTTGGGTACAATTATGATGACTTAATGTAATAATTTTTATTGCAACTGAAGACGTGGCTGTAAGCCATGAAACTGGTAGTGTGGTCAATTAAGATCAAGTTTTTCAGCTGGTATTTTCATTCATCAATAATGGTATCAAATTCAGTTGATCAGCTGGTCAAGAAACTTAGCTGAAGGTGCTTGCACTAGGAGCCATTTTTCACTTTGTTAACGGAGAAATAATGCTGTTGTCATATTTTGCATATTTCCATTCTACTCTCTCCTACATTGTAATCACATGGAAAAATGCTACAGGAGCTGGGAAAAAAAAAAAAAAAAAAAAAACTTCAAACCTGAGAAACAACCTGTGAGATTAACATATGGGAACTTTGACACTGTAGGCTCTCCCGGCGTAAGAAGTCTTGAAAGTCTCTTCGGGTTTGCTGCTGGATCCTAAAATCAATTCGATTTGATATCTCGGCGATCCAACTGGTCGCCATCTTCAGGAGAATGCTGTGTGTGCTGATGAGCCCCGCTGAGAACTCCAGCATTCAGCTCCCCAAAAATTATGTAGCAGTCTCTAGTACAGTTAAATGGTTAAATTTAGCAATGAACCCTTCACAAACAGGTTTAAAATCACCGAATAAACAGCAGAATGAATACTGAAACAATGAAGACATAATCAACAAAATTCCAAATTTTAGGCAACAGTTTTGCACCTTACCCAAAGAGACAAAATGAAAATAAGTTTTTTTAATAGAATGAAATGTGCTCTGTTGAATGGTGTTAATGAATGTAATGTGGTAGGTGTCAATTTTGAGATACATGACTTTGAACACAGGTATATTTTGATACAGTCATGTTTTTTAGCAAATTTACAGGATGGTAGCACAGTAATTAAACACACAAGCCAGGCCAAAATTTCTGATATACTAAACACCTAGACAGACAGTAGTTTGGCAAAAGACCACGTCCATAGCACACTTTCCCCACTACTTATCCATCGTTAAACTATGGGGCAAATTTCTCGCGACATGATTTGCTGCCCACTTTGAAATGAGTTTATGCCAAATGTATTGCTTTCTGAACTCTATTTGCAACATTTGTGTGTAGAGCACACAACTTTGTACCACAATACCAAGAAGAAAGAGTCTAGCTCTTTTACATTAGGGACAGTGTAATGTCAAACTTGACGATTTCTTCTCGACTTTTCGGTCTCTGCCAAAGTGGTGGTCACGAAAATGACTCTAGCACCTCAACCAAGTTACAAGTGAGCCTGAAACTTTGCATAAGTTAATGTAGGGCCCTCAGGTACATCCTGTACAAATTTCATCAAAATTGAAGATCGTCGAGCTGGGAGCCTGAGGACACTTTACATGGAATGTCCCTTTTGAAAACCTGTACATTATTAATTTCCTTTCTTACGTTGAGAAGAAGCTTATTGTATACTTTCATACATTACTCATAATCTCTGCTGTGTACTTTCATGAGAGTAACAGAGTCATAGAGGAAATTTTTCATCAGTGTTGTGTTGTGCTTGTGAACATCAGAATTTTTTTGAAATAATTCCGTGTTGTCAGCTATAAACATTGTCAGTGAGTATGTATATTGACCTACGAAAATAAATATTCAGAGAGACTTGAAGAGATCCCTTCATGATGTTCAGAGAGAGACCCCATATTCTTGAAAGTCTCTTCAGGTTTGCTGCCAGATCCTAAAATCGACTCGATTCAGTATGTCGGCGATCCAACTGGTCCCCATCTCTACATCTACATCCATACTCCGCAAGCCACCTGACGGTGTGTGGCAGAGGGTACCTTGAGTATCTATCGGTTCTCCCTTCTATTCCAGTCTCGTATTGTTCGTGGAAAGAAGGATTGCCAGTATGCCTCTGTGTGGGCTCTAATCTCTCTGGTTTTATCCTCATTGTCTCTTCGCAAGATATATGTAGGAGGGAGCAATATACTGATTGACTCCTCGGTGAAGGTATGTTCTCGAAACTTCAACAAAACCCCATACCAAGCTACTGAGCATCTCTCCTGCAGTCTTCCACTGGAGTTTATCTATCAACTCCGTAACGCTTTCGTGATTACTAAATGATCCAGTAATGAAGCGCGCGGCTCTCCGTTGGATCTTCTCTATCTCTTCTATCAATCCTATCTGGTACGGATCCCACACTGCTGAGCGGTATTCAATCAGTGGGCGAACAAGTGTACTGTAACCTACTTCCTTTGTTTTCGGATTGCATTTCCTTAGGATTCTTCCAATGAATCTCAGTCTGGCATCTGCTTTACCGACGATCAACTTTATATGATCATTCCATTTTAAATCACTCCTAATGCGTACGCCCAGATAATTTATGGAATTAATTGCTTCCAGTTGCTGACCTGCTATATTGTAGCTAAATGATAAGGGATCTTTCTTTCTATGTATTTGCAGCACATTACACTTGTCTACATTGAGATTCAATTTCCATTCCCTGCACCATGTGTCAATTCACTGCAGATCCTCCTGCATTTCAGTACGATTTTCCACTGTTACAACCTCTCGATATACCACAGCACCATCCGCAAAAAGCCTCAGCGAACTTCCGATGTCATCCACAAGGTCATTTATGTATATTGTGAATAGCAACGGTCCAACGACACTCCCCTGTGGCACACCTGAAATCGCTCTTACTTTGGAAGACTTCTCTCCATTGAGAATGACATGCTACGTTCTGCTATCTAGGAACTCTTCAATCCAATCACACAATTGGTCTGATAGTCCATATGCTCTTACTTTGTTCATTAAACAATTGTGGGGAACTGTATCGAATGCCTTGCGGAAGTCAAGAAACACGGCATCTACCTGGGAACCCGTGTCTATGGCCCTCTGAGTCTCGTGGACGAATAGTGCGAGCTACAGGAGAATGCTGTGTCTACTGATGAGTCCTGCTGAGAACTGGAGTTCTCAGTGAGACTCATCAGCAGACACAGCATTTTCCTGAAGATGGTGACCAGTTGGATCGCCGAGATATCGAATCGAATTGATTTTAGGATCCGGCAGCAAACCCAAAGAGACTTTCAAGACTTGTTACACCGGGAGAGCCTACAATGTCAGAGACCCCATATATTAATCTCACAGGTTGTTTCTGAGGTTTGAAGATTTTTTTTTTCAGCTCCTGCAGTATTTTTCCATGTGATTACAATGTAGGAGAGAGTAGAATGGAAATATGCAAAATATGACAACAGCATTATTTCTCCGTTAACAAAGTGAAAAATGGCTCCTAGTGCAAGCACCTTCAGCTAAGTTTCTTGACCAGCTGATCAACTGAATTTGATACCATTATCGATGAATGAAAATACCAGCTGAAAAACTTGATCTTAATTGACCACACTACCAGTTTCATGGCTTACAGCCACGTCTTCAGTTGCAATAAAAATTATTACATTAAGTCATCATAATTGTACCCAACTTTCTTAATCAAGGTATTGCCATTCTGAGAATATTGTCAGTATTTTAGAAATCAGACATACAAAGGTTAACTAAGAAGGTGGTCCATTTAATATCATCTAATAATGTTGCCAAATAAATCGAACCAATACAGCCTACTGGCCATTCATTGCATGTCCAAGTATCTCTCTCAAACCAGACACAGAAGGTACAGTTTGCAAAAGTAGGCCCTGCCTTCAGTGGCCACCGAGAAACACTGACTGCCAATGTAATGTCTGTGAATTTTAAATTTGTTGGTGACATGACTGTGTGTAGTAGTATTTGGCTTGCATCAGCCATTAACTGGACAAGGTTTCACCAAGAACCTGTAAACATAGTGTCTGGAACAATTTGTTTAATAAACTACATTAATCTTGCCAAGAGCCAAGAACCTATTTCTTCATTTCTGTTATTAGCCTCCTTGGCCCTCACCTCAGTATTCTGTCCTTTATTCCACAGCCAATAAAAGAGAAGAAAGACAAGATAAATAATAGTGAATACAATTTGGTCACATGTCAGTCTGTAGCTACAACAGATTCAACAACTCCAGAGGCATCAAAAGGAAACTATAACTAAAGCCTTGCACCAAAATATTCAATAGCTAGATAACAAAAAATTAGAAGTGCTAATCTAATAATAAGAGGCTATGATGTGATTAATTATTTCTGCAGACCCAAACGAAGATGAAGATGTTGATGTCTATAAGAATAAAATTGATAGTGTACAACATACCAGTATGTGTGTAGAGCACACAAAGCTGTACCACAATACCCAGAAGCAAGAGTCTATCTCTTTTACATTAGGAACAGTGTAATGCCAAACTTGACGATTTCTTCATGACTTCTCAGTCTCTGTAAAAGTGGTCTTCACGAAAATGGCTCTAGCACCTCAACCAAGTTACAGGTGAGCCTGAAACGTTGCATAAGCTCATGTAGGGCCCTGAGGTACATCCTGTACAAATTTCATCAAAATTGAAGATGGTAGAGCTGGGATCATCTTCTAAACTGGGACACTTGACATGGAATGACCCAAAAGAAAATTAAAAACTTGCCTCATAGAAGAACCTTTCTATAAAATGAAGGAATTCATAGAGTTATAAGGCATTCTTTAGCGCAATGGTAGAGGAAATCACTTAGCTAAAACATAGCCTTAAAAGTAAAATGCGTTCCTTATGTCATGAAAACAAAATTTTGTATTTCAGCTCAAGTTATGATGATAAATTGCATTTTAATTTGTAAAAGGTAAATTTATTTACTTATATCACCCCAATTAAAATATCTACCTTAATTTATTTCACTATCTTAACCATCCACTTAAACATAGGCCAGTAAATTGCAGGTTTTAATGTTATAAGCAACCAATTGTTTTTAGAAAATAAGTAAAATAGTATACCGTATATATGTGATCATATGTCCTTCATTACTAGTACACTACTTGTAAAATATGTAATCAACAGACCAAACATTTAAAAAATCAAATCATATGAGGTTTCAAGTAGTTCAGTAATGGCAAATTTGAATAATTGCTGCAGCACTTTGTTTAGTGGCATTAAATAAATTCTGAAACAGCAGGAAGACTCAGGGAAACATGAAATAGTCAGATTAATTGAAGTCTTTGCCATTTCACACCCTGTCACCTTCCAATCTAATGTAGACCTCAGGGCATGCCACACCTGTGTTGGCCACCAAACCTAAATTACAAAAAATAATATATGAAAAAAATGTCAGTATTCTGTCCTCTTTCTATTTATACACTTACGAAGTTAATAACATCTTTTTATGTCATGTTACAAAGCCGGCACCTGGTATCAGTAGGTAAACTGATACAAATATTCAACATATGCATAGCTATGGAAATAGCTTATTTCAAAGTAATATTTTTTGTATAATTTTATTAAATACATTTAGCCCTCTAAACAGAAACAGAATATAGTACCAATTCATTCTTAATAGCACAAACAGAATAAGCTTGTGTTAGCTGCTTCTCTGTTTAAACGTGCCTTGTTCCCTTCTACATCTCTAAACATTCTCCTTCATGACATGACCTACAGAACATGATGGATGAATGACAAAAGAGACTGAGAAAGCACATCAACCTTCTGGTACGATAACATAGCTTGTGTAAAAGATGATGCTAAGTCACAAATACACTGCTGTATCTCAAGATTAAACACCATATACATTCACCTGGCAAAAGGGATTTATTTCTCATTAAATAACTGACTTTTCGAGATGGAAGTGAAAGGTTTATTTTATTTATTTATTTTTATGCCACTGAAAATGCCTTAGAACTAGGAGAATGAGAAAGGAAAACTTACTTTCTCCAGCCATTACAGCTTGTGTATACCTGCTTGGAAGCATACTAGTATACCCATAAAAGCTTGACTGTTGTACTGAAAGGAAACATTTTGAAAATTAAATGGTTAAGTCCATTACATTATAAATCAACATACAATCTACTATTTCCATTCAGCATCGCTCTGTTTTCGTCAGGGAAATATTCTCTCAACAGATGCTGAATACTGAAATTGGCGCCTACCTGTGCAGCCAAGAGCAACAACAGCAACAGCTACTAGATTTATAGTATATGAAGTAGATGCTCCAAATGCTTCCCACCATATTTCACATACCGCTACAAAAAATAATGTTATGAATGATACCAGATAACCTGCAACATAAAAAGTAATTTGTATGTGGTAATTCTCTTTTTTTTCTAATGGGATGGTATGAATACTGAACTTTTCTATTTACCAAATGTGATCCGGGTGTCCAAGGACAATGTTTCAACTAAAACATTATTTGCAAGCACGGCAAAAAATGCCATCACAATGTAAACTAATGACATGTCAAACACAATGGTAGTCCCAGGATAACGAGCTTGAAAATAATCCACGGCAATAATGAAGCTGTAAGAAAGAAATTTCATTACTGAAGCTATAGTTTGTGCAGTTCCATATGTAGCAGATAGTGTCACTCCTGTTGACACTCTCTGCGTCACAGAAACACATAGAAGCTTGCCTGTTATACGGAAGAAGAAATCCGACACCAGCCAATACAAGCGCAAAATATATGCAATTACATTTATCTATTGGCGGCGAGAGATGGCTGAAACCATTTGTAAATCTGAAGTCATTTGCTGTTCGGGCTTTCCCTAACTGTATGTATCCTCTGCTTAAATTTTCGTCCATTGTTGTTCGAATTGCCTCAGTCTCCAATTTTGCCAAAATTTCTCCAACTGTCGAAAGGTGTCAATGTCAATAGCGGCTGTTTTTATCTATACATTTTATTTACAAATTCAAATGCTAGGATGGAGCCCGACAGCATCTCTCGAGCGGCGAGCGTACCGCGTTTTGAGACCTTTTGAGCCGATAAACTCATACATCAGGCATTCCTGCATTTATCAGTCGAAAGACGGTCATGTTTCAATATTTATACAACGGGTACCTCATATTTATATACACATAGTCCTTCATACTCCCAAGCCACAGCACAACTACTTCTACGCATGTCTGTTAAAATACGTGCATTGATTTTTGCGCTTAAAACCAGCGATGTATTAACTCCCGGAGGTTACGTCACGCAGTCATGTGATGGCAAACAAGACACTAACGGGAAGCACACAGTCACAGATCTTGAGTGACACATTCTCACTCTCAGTGAGGAAGTTGTGATTGTGGATTTAGGCTGGGAGTAAATAGAAATTTTTGAAATGTCGCTAAATACAGCACACGCCAACGGAGGCGTGTTAATTCATTCCGGAGAATGGTCAGTAGTGCTTCAACGAATATTCATTCGTAGCAAGATAAGAACAAATTTGTGATATCGGTCTCGAATTTTCTGACATCACCTGTCAATATTTGTGTTAGGAACTCCCGTGTTCCCGTGCTTTATTTCTTTAACTGTTCGTTATATTTGAATCCTGTATGGCCATTATATTTTCCTATAATTTATAGACCGGTAACAGCAACATTTGAGCAGTACTAACGATATCGAATTTGAGTAAGTGTTCTACAAAATTACGCAATAGTTCAAATTGAACTCAAATAATTGGTGTCGTCTTGGTACTGAGATTGTATTGATGGTTTCTGCCCCCCCCCCCCCCTCCTCCCCTTCTGTATTTATAATACTCGTGTCCCTCTTATGAATGTAAAATAAACTATACTGAAAACAACGTACTTCTTTCAGATAGGGCTCAAACATTTATATTAACTTTTAAACATTTGCCAATTTCCCCTTTTTATTAATTAGTGATATGATATTTGTCGTTCTCTATTCCCGAAATTTCTCGTCACATCTAGAAGTGCAATGTTTTCAAATGTTTTGAACGTAGTTTGATAATGGGAAACAACAGCTAGGGCGTTACTCTGACTTAAGTAACATGGGCAGGATCCAAAACTAAGTATTTATTCTATAAATTGTTGTTCACTGCATCCATGGCGCGAGAAAAGCACTTCAGCCTGAAATACTACAGTAAGCAGTTGATGTACCTGATATCTTCATTTCTTAATATGCAGTAATATATATAAAAGTGTGTTTACTGCTATGTAATTCAGTTTTTCTGTATATATGTCCTATTTTTATATGTTTATAATGTAACATATTAAACACACAGGGAACGTATATCTCAAACTAGGACTACTTCAGAACATTTATTTTATATTCACAAGTTGGTTTCGCCATCTGAGCCCTGAACTGTACTTCAGATCTGTGCAGCACCACAACCAACGTTTTAATTGGACATATGATCACACTAACTGAAGACTGATTTTACAGATTCTTTTCTACAATAATATAATCTGCGAAATTTATCTCATTAATGTATGTTTAATATGTAGGGCCCTACAATGATCTATTTAATCCTATGTTTTAGTGCCAGATTGATAGACATGAATATGGGTAGATTGCTTCGACCTGTTGACATAGTTCAGTGGAAAATAAAAAGTTCTTAGGATTTTGTGTCAGGTCAGTGTACAAGATTATTCATTCAGATACATTGAAAACATCTTTCACTGCTCTGCTTGGTGTCGCTTGGACTCTGTTTAGCATTTGTTTCATAAGGAGCTCCGGAAAGCCATATCTTTCCAATGTTAAAATAGTGCTTATAAGTTACAAGTTTTGTCGTAAAATATTTTAGCTAGGAAGTTGAAATTTTCGCTGGTTATTTGTTGGAGTATTGGCTACAACTTAACACAGGTATTTTTTTAAAATTTAATTTTGTTGTTAGAGATTAATTTTTGTATTGTAATGAAAATTCACTATTTTTGTGCCATTTTCTGTTTATAAATACAACAATATACAGGTTTTTGGAAAATGGCTGTGTTAAGTTACACGGAAGGGACCGTCTAACATTTCCTGAAAATTGGAAGCTAATTCTTATGGTAGATCCTGTGAAAACATGTAATTTGTTGAAAAAATAAAACTTTTGTGAATAGAGTGACAGTGTGGATTACCTTTTTAGTGCATTCCAGGTCCAAAGGATGGATTATCTTCATTTTCTGCAAACTCCTCCTCCAGCTTCCTCATCGTCCTCCTCCTGTTTACACTGGCTTGTATTTCTAGACTATTTACAGCCCTGTCAGCAGCCTGAAAATGTTCCTTGTCTAAAGCAAGCATCCAGAATGAGATTTCACTCTGCAGTGGAGTGTGCACTAATATGAAACTTCCTGGTAGATTAAAACTGTGTGCCGGACCGGGACTCGAAAGTAGGAGATGAGGTACTGGTGGAAGTAAAGCTGTGAGGATGGGGCATGAGTCGTGCTTGGGTAGCTCAGATGGTAGAGCACTTGCCCGCGAAAAGCAAAGGTCTGGAGTTGAAGTCTCGGTCTAGCACACAGTTTTAATCTGTCAGGAAGTTTCATAAAGCAAGCATTCTTCAATAAAATTCTTCAGGGTATCAGACCGCATCGTCATAATTTAAAATGCGCCAACGTTTCGGCCAGCGTTGGCGCATTTTAAATTATGACGATGCGGTCTGATACTCTGAAGAATTTTATTGAAGAAGACAACGGCCGCGGAAGCCTACGCTTACATTTAAAGCAAGCATTGTTCGTACCATGTTGAAACCTATCTTCATTACCATATTTTGAAATACTGTGCACCTTACAATATTGCCATCATTGAAAGTAGCAATAGCATCATACACACCAAAGTGAAGTGTTTGTGTTCCAACAAACACAGTCTTGGTGATTCTTGATCATTTTACACTATTTACGCTTTCATTGGGGCTTTGAGATTTTCCATGAGCACACTTTTCCAACAGTTCCTGTATAGCTAAGTTTCTGAGGGTCGACAGACGTGTCCGATCCCATGCGTCGGCTTTGACCCTTGACATAAGGGTGTTGTCATGTGTGACGTCATGACGGCGCGGAGTTTGGTTTGTGAGTGTGATGCGTTTGTAGATGTCATTGTGGTTTGTTGTGCCCTCTGGTGCTATGCTGAGGGTTTTCGTTTGTGTGGTGTAATGGGTTTGCTTTTGCTCATTATCCAGAATTGTTCGAGTGTCAGCTGTGTTTGTAGTGGAATTCGTTTCAGTGGGTTAACGATTTTGTGTGAAGGTTAATTTAGTGTTGTTCGCTGTACATCGTGTAGTAGTTTTAGTAAAATTAATCGGTTGTTGTTTTTGTTCAGGAATAGATATGACAGATAAAATTAACAGTGCGTAGGTCAAGGGAAGTGTTCAATCCCAATGTGTGGCTGTATCTGGAGATGTTTTTGAGCTATATAGGCCAAGGGAAGTGTTTGATCCTAATTTATGGGATTGAGAGCTGCTGTTGAGCTATATAGGTCAAGGGAAGTGTCCGATTCCACGTGATATTGTGTTTAGTGGTGTTTGGGGAGTTTTGTGATGTCGGTTTTTTTTGTCGTTTTGTGTGGTTTTCTATGGGGTTGGGTGTCTAAATTTGTTTATATTTAGTTTGCCCCCACCCAAAAACACTCCATTTCCCACCTTTGTCCCGTTAATGTCATTAGGCTTTTTGTAGAAAGAGTGTGTGTGTGTGTGTGTGTGTGTGTGTGTGTGTGTGTGTGTTTTTTTCTATGTATTTTCGTCCTCATAATGTGTACGTACCGACTTTATATGCGCCATATTGGAATCATGGTTTATGGTCGTTTCCGCCATATTTGTGACGTCATGGGTCAAAGCAGACGGGCAGGATCGGACACTTCCGTATTTCCGTTTCTGAAAATAGGTTTTTCCATCCCCATTACTGCATAAGGCAAACTGTGTTTGTGACTGTACACTTCACCAGTTAGTGGTCCCTTGTTGTACTCACATCAACTCTTTTCTCCTTTGGGACACAAGTAATGATGGGGACTTTCATAGGTTGAAAAAGTATGAAAAAAAAAAGAAAATAGCCCAAACAGTCATCTTCATTTCGTGTGTGTTTTGCCTAATAGCCTTTCCATAATAGTTTTGTATTTTGTCAGTTACACTGTCAGTTAACCTTCCCTTCCCGTCCAACCCTTTACCATCACCGAGTTTTTGTTTTTTTTGTATGAAACTTTGTGGCCGAAGTCTTGATCACATTCGTTTCTGTACATGTCCAAGCACTCAAATATCTGCACAGCACCACCGAAACTTTTACAATCACTGTCATCAAGGTAATTCACATAACACACACGACAGAATGTTGAGGTATACTAGCAGCAACAACCACTTCCATTCCTCCACTATTGCCACTATAGTTAGCTGTGTAATAATTTTCATGCGTACCTTTATTTTTTCCTGGACACACACACACACACACACACACACACACACACACACACACACACACACACACACACACACACACACACACACACCGGTGGCAGATACTACACCATGAAGAGATGTGTGTACCCATTTACGCCAAGTACCATCGAATGCTACAGTCAAGTCCCTATTAGCTTTGTTTTCTATTACTGCCTCTTCCACAGCTTTCTTCATAGATTCTATACAGATGACTTCTAATTTAGACCCTGTAAATCTATTATAGTTTGTAAACTTGGCTCGGGGATTTGGAAGATTCATCATGCCCCAGAAAACTGCACCTGCAGTACCACCCTTACCAATTGTACGCAAGACATAAACAAATCTAATGTTTTGTTCATAAATTTTGCTATCATTTTCTTCACTTGTAGTAGCTGCAACACTGTTCCAAAAAGGTAGTGATGTATGAGTGCTTACCACACTTCAGTTCCATTTCACTGGCAAGTCATAGATGATTTTTTATAGTGAATTCCAGACTGACTTCACTGCACTTCCCCCACATCTTACATAGTTTGCAAAAATTCTGTTGAGAACTGACATATCAAATATTTCATTCACATCTGATTCACCGATAAAACATTCACACTTTTCTCTAACTGATCAAGCTTCATCTGTGAAGTAATTTCTTTCTCACTTTCATTGCAATGGGTAACTGTACCAGCAAGTGAGGTTCACACATTTGGTTATCGTCTTTATTGTTCACGGTAATAACACGTACCTTTGGCTTTCCAACATTTCTCCTTTTCTTAAAACTCTTCAGAGGATTTCTAGTCACTTTGTTTACCCATGATTATCCTTCAATAAAACAGACTTAAATGAACAGAATCCACAGCAAATATTTTTAGGATTATGAACGAGTAAGTAAACGTGAAAAACATTACAATTGAGCAAGCGATATATATCGAACTGTCACAGGTTAGCCACAACACTTATTTTGTTACAATTATTTTGTAAAACACTTATTATTTTGTAAAACACTTATTTTCTCTCACATCACTAAAATGTACATGATGAGCATGTAGATTCCAGAGTAAAACATTTGACAGCTGTTTAAAAGCACCTCAGTGGGTCATACCCATTCAGAACATATTTCAAAAATATTTTAAAAATGGTTGTAGTCTTCTGAACTGAATAAATTATATATCAATTGAAAGGGAAAAGTATGTAGATTTTTAAAATGCAAAAAAGTAAAAAATTGAACATTTCATGATTTTGAACCTTCCCGGAGCCCCTTAAGGAATGGAATCCAGTACAATGTTCCAAATGTCAAGTGTTATCAGAGACAAGAATGTTGTCAGGAGTGTCCCAGGGAAGTGTAATAAAACTGCTCTTGTTCTTTATTCTGTATACATAAATATTCTACCAGATACTGTGTGTGGCAATATGCAACTCTTTACTTATGAATTGGAGTAAATGGGAAAGTACTGTCATTGACTTTGGAGGATACATGATGACTTAAACAGAATTTGTACTTGGTGTGATGAATGTCAGTGTGTTTTGTATGTAGAAAAAGGCAAGATGGTGCAGATGAGAGGAAAAACATTATAATTTCCAAATACAATATAAATAAAGTAAGTGGTTGGTAGTAAGGAAGGCGAATGGTAGACTTTTCTTTATTGGGCTAATTCTAGGAAGGTGTAGCTTATCTGTAAAGGAGATTGCATATAGAACACAGTTGCAACCCATTCTTTATTGGGATTCTGACTAGGTCAGATGAAAGGAAGAAATTAAAGTAATTTAGAGGTGTGCTGCTAGATTTGCTAAAAGTAGTTTCAGACAATACACAAGTATTATAGAGATGCTTTGGGAACTCGAATGGGAATCCCTGGAAGGAAGCAGATGTTCTTTTCACAAGAGACTACTGAGAAAATTTAGGAAAGCAGTGTTTGTGGCTGACTGCAGAATGATTCTACTTTAGCTTGTAGAGTGTGTATATAGATGCAGATGAACTTCTGTGTGGCATTGACATGTGTCTGCAGGAAGACACTACCCATGGGTGGGAGCTGCTGATTTGCTGTAGACTATGTCATCTGCCAGGGTAGCACAGTCTACTGCTCTATAAATGTGTTTACTTCAAGTTTTTTGATGGCACAGGAAGTGACATCATTAGTCATCTGACAACCAGTACTACAAACTTGTGTATGCAGTAGTCCGTCTTCTTAATCTGACAGTTATTTTCCAGACAGACTCCATTACCTTACCAGTAGCCAATGTACTCATTGCCTGCACTTAACCATCAAACTGGAACACACTGAAGAGGATTGGCTTTAAAATTCCTATCTAGATGTGAATATTTAGATTTTCTGTGGTTTCCTTTAATCATTTCGAGAGAATACTTTGATCTCTCTGAAAAGGGATGGCCAGTTTCCTTCCCTATCATTACCCAATCAAAGTTTAGGCTCCATCTATAATGACCACAATGACAATGTGTTTTGAAATGCTAATCTTCCTTCCTCATGTGCTTGTCTAGATGTTTCAAGATGATCAGTCTTTCAGTTCCACCAAGTGAAGAGTGGTGGGATATTGATTTGCCATCAATAATTCTGTGATGGCTAATTCTAAATCTGCAGTTGTTGAGGTCAACATGCAAAAAGTATATGGGTTTTGAAGTCAGACAAGGACAATCGTGCACACGTATTCCCCATTTGCATTCTGACCAGAGATCTTTGGTGCTACCATTCTCATCATTCAACCTCAAGTCACCTGGTTTGATGCAACTTGGTTGTCAAGATTTTGCTGAGTCCATTTCCACAAGAGTACATACAATTTAGACTGTGTTGACCATAGGTAAGAGAGCATACACCTATTGGCAGACCGCAGCCAATTCCTGTTGCGCCCCCCCCCCCCCCCCCCCCCCCCCCACACACACACACACACACACACACACACAGTTCGATTAGCTTTTGTGTGTACAACTGTTTAATCATGTGAAAATAATCAATTACTTACAAAAATATTTTGGGGTATTATGCTGGAGTCAGATGAATTTATTGTTGAATCACAATGTTTTGCCTCTTCTGTGGAGGGTGTCTTGAAGTAGGTTGTAACTTTTTTGAATGTCCAGTGCACATTCTGGCTAGTTGCTAACTGACGTAAAATTCAATTTCCATGTGATCCCATGCAGAGGCTTATCACATTTTTTGAAAACTCTAGCAAAGTTGGCAGCTGTTGGTTGCTGTCATTTGCTGTTTCTGTCACCCAGTGGTGGAAGATTGGTACGTCTTTTTCAGCACTTAATACAAATATCATTTAGTTTCACACCTTCCTCCTCTGGGTTAAAATTACTAAGGCAGTGTCTCCTCTCTGCAGTTGCCTTGGTGTTCCTCTATTATTATTGTTATTATTATTATTATTATTATTAGTAGTAGTAGTAGTAGTATGCTTCTTCACAATTACACGGTATTCTGTAAATTTCTGTAGAGAATTGCTCTGCTGAAAGTTCTTGGATATAAAACCACTGGATGCAGCTGTTAAACAGGCGGCAGTCTGGAAATTACTACTACTATGAGATTATCTATTCTTATTAAATAATTTGAGGTTTCGGTGACTGTTCTTAGTGCCCTCTTAAAGCTACTAACTTAGACATCTGCTTTGACATAATGATGTGTGTGCACACTGAAGCTGAACAGAATACTGACAATATTTATTTTATTTTGTTCTATATTATCTTTTTGCGATATTGGTTGTGATTACTGAGTGACTGGTATTGCAGAATTAATTTGAAAGGCGAGAATTTGGTTTAGATCTGGCAATGCTGGCTGGTGTGGCTGAGCGGTTCTAGGCACTTCAATCTGGAACCGCACGACCGCTACGGTCGCAGGTTCGAATCCTGCCTCGGGCATGGATTTGTGTGATGTCCTTAGGTTAGTTAGGTTTAAGTAGTTCTAAGTTCTAGGGGACTGATGACCTCAGATGTTAAGTCCCATAGTGCTCAAAGCCATT